>NC_065558.1:909090-1212121 GCF_022605725.1 Anthonomus grandis grandis
CCCTTTTGGGCATATAAACGGATCTGAGTCCCATGAATCAGTGACGATCACTATGAAATTATTTCTCCCGTCTGAAATGTTCTTAAGTACGTAAGAAAAGTACAATTTTATAATGATCCAGAATGTTTCTGAGAGGTGAGATGCGGTAGAAAGTGAAAAAGTGGACTTTTTACCCCCTTTTGGGCATATAAACGGATCTGAGTCCCATGAATCAGTGACGATCACTATGAAATTATTTCTTCCATCTGTAAAGTTCTGGAAGTAATGTTTAAATTTTTCCAGGCGATTGAAGTTTGGAAAACTTGGGGGGAAAAATTTTTGTAGAAGAATCATACATATGTATATCCATAAAAATGCACAAAATGCTTATAACTTAGGTAACTAGCAAGACAACATGGTTTTTGAAACTTTTTACAGAAATGGACAATTTAATTTCATTAGACACCTATTTGAGTATTTGGTGAAATATCTACAGAGAATATAATATAATGTAATTTTTTCAAAAAATTGATTATTTTTTGAAAAAATTAATTATTTTTTAAAAAATCAATAAATTACTTATAACTCATTAACCAAGAAAACATGGTTTTTGAAAATTTGTACAAAGAATAAATAAATAAAGATGTTTATTTAGCATAATAATTACATACATTACAATAATTATAATTATAATATAAAGCAGTACTGAAGTCTAAAAAGAAAATAAACTACAATAATAATAATAAACCAATAAAAGTTCATTACATACAGGGCTACATTAGGTATAATAGAGTGGTGGTTAGCGTAATAAAAGAAAACGTACACAACAATTATTAGCATTAATAAAACCTAACCTAGGACATCACGAATGGTATAATAAAACTTATAACTAAAATTATAAAAAGAATATAATGTACAACACAAAAAAAAATAGAAATACTCTTAGCTATCCCTATTTAAAAGATGTTTTCTCAATAGCCTCCTAGACTGGTTTACATTATCACAGGCAATTTATTAAATTCTATTGAGCCTCTAAATAAAATCGAATTAAGTAACTGAACAGTGTTACACCTATCCACTATGGCGAAATCTTGACGATGTCTAGTATTGTATGTGTATACGTACATCCTCAAACGATTTTAACTTTTCACAGATATAGCTGAGTAACAAACGATGTTTCAATTTAAATATAAACAAATAGACATTAAACTTTATAAGTTCGGTCATAGACATCATGTTTAGGAGACTTAACATACATTTAATTGGTCTTGGAGTATTTCTAAATTAAAATTAATTTGCTCCGGTAGTGTGCTACTTTTACTCGGCAACAGTGTTTTCAAATTCTTCCATAGTTCCTTCGGGTTCTTTTTATTAGAATCTATACATTCAAAAAAATAATTTTCTTTTTCTACTCTGATTCTGTTAACTGTAAAATTTCTTTTAGCCTTATATTGATTCCAAGTATTTTCACTTTTATCAATTATAGCCCTCTTATATAAATTATCTTAGTTCTCTTATCTCCTCGGTTATCCATTTTTTATCCCTATATTTTAATATTTGTAAACATTTAGTCCTCGGAGATATTTTAGCTAAAATACTCTTTATATCATTCACAAAAGAATTAGCCAATCTATTTACATCAGAGATACTGTTATTCCACTCGAATGCAAGAAGTTCTTATAATTTTACAGAATTATAGTTCTTAAATGATCTTTGATATGATACAAGTTCTATATTTTGATCTTTTTTTCATTTGGGAGAATTGATAAAATGGAATTTTGGGTGTTATATGTGCACTATGAGATAAGTGCTTGTCATTGGTAATTATAAAATCAATTAAAGTTTGTTTAGCAGAAACAGTTCTAGTTGGAGTTTTGACTATCTGTGAAAATCCATTTCTTAATATTATGTCCTCAATTTTGTTGCCATAGAAAGTATTTTTAAAAAGATTAAAATTAAAGTCACCAACATTTGCTCCATTAAAGTCACTAACTTCATCTAGATATTGATCAAAAAACTCTAAAAATTTAGCATCATCTTTGTAAGGTGGATGATATAAAACAGAACACAAATACTTATTATGATACACAGACATTTCAAAAGACAGTAAAGAAGGATAATTTAATTTCATTGAACACATATTTAAGCATTTTGTGAAAAATCTACAGAAAGTTCTCTTTTTTTTGAAAAAATTAATTATTTTTTGAAAAATCAATAAGTTGCCTAAAACTCATTAACCAAGACATTATGGTTTTTGAAAATTTGTACAGAGATGGCCTATTTAATTTCATTGAATACCTATTTAAGTATTTTATGAAAAATATTCAGAAAGTTTAAAAAAAAATCTTTTTTTTGAAAAAGTCAATATATTACTTATAACTCCTTAACCAAGAAAACGTAGTTTTTGAAAATTTGGACACAGATGAATTATTTTATTTTATCGAACACCTATTTAAGCATTTTGTGAAAAATCAACAAAGTGCTTATAACTCATTAACCAAGATAGCAAGGCTTCTGAAAATTTGTACAGAGATGATCCATTTAATTTCATTAGACACATATTTCAGCATTTTTTAAAAAATCTACAGGAACTGCAAAAAAAATAATTTAAAAAATTAATAAAAAATTATTTTTTTGGAAATTTGATTTTTTTTCCTAAATAATCAATAATATACTTATAAACTTATCAATTAAGATAGTAAGACTTTTAAAAATTTGTATAGGGGTAGCCTATTTAATTTCATCCTATTTTAGCATTTTTTTTGGAAAATCTACGGGGGGTTTAATAAAATTTAATTTCCGGGAAAGAATGAGTTATTGAAAAATCAACAAAATACTTAGAACTCATCAACCAAGATACGCTTTTGAACATTCTTACTGGAATAACCCATTAAATTTTATTAAAAAGTATTTTTTTGAAAAATAAATAGAAAATTGATAAAAAAATTGGAATCTTGTAGAAAAGTGATTTTTTCTTAAAGAAATTCTTATAACTCATCAAACCAAGATAGCATGGCTTTTATAAACGTTTACAAGGGTGTTCAATTTAATTTCATTAAATACCAATTATAATTTTTTTTAAAAATGGAAAGGTTTAGTAAAATGTATTTTTTGTAGATGTTTAAAAAAAAAATAAACAAAATACTTGACCTGATGACCCAAAAGACAGTAAATCATTAAATTTTATTAGACACCTATATCAGGATTTCTCGAATAATATAAAGGGAATTAAAAAAATTTTTGAGTGTTGAAATTTTGTACAGGGATATCTCAATACAATACTGCACCCCCGATTAACGTTTAATAACGGTTTAATAACTAATAAGGAGGTTTTATACTAACAAGGAAGTTTTAAAACCACAAGATATCTCGAGTTCCGTTGGTCCTACGAGGAAATTATTAAGGAGTAAATTGCAGCTTGAAGTTTTCTCTATCGAAAGTTCCCTAAGCAATTTTCTCGAAAAACGAACGGTTCTCGAGATATTTGAAGAAGAATGGTTGGGTGAATTTCCCTGCTGATTTTATCTATTTTATTTAAACCCTCGATTTTAACTCGGGATGATAATTTTCCAGGTGGACCCACAAAAACGAAATGGAAAAACACTATTACATCTGTCAAGTGAAAGGTAGAGCAGTAAAAAGGCTGAACTACCCCAGAAGACCTTCGGCAACCATCGACATCCTTCCAGAGAGGAGATACCAAAAGAGGTTACAGCAGAGAGACAACCGTGGCCGAAACTATAAAAACAGAAGGATTAATAATAGAAATAAAAGGGTGGAAGATGAGTGAATGGAGAAACAAGAAGTAATAGTCAATACATATATTCCTTGGTAATAGTCTAAAGAAAAAAAAAACATTCTCAGAATATTTTGTACTTTGCCGGTCTGAGAAGGAGTATTTCAAGACTCAGTAAGATGTTGACAATTATTGATGAGCGTGTATTCCTATAATTTATGTTGTACTATTCCCAAGCAACACATCATATTATATATTTATTTAAGGATCTTTTAGTAAATTATTGATTTTGATATATTTATCAAACTGAAGTAATTTATTTATATCATATACGATTCTGTTTACAAAAGTAAGAAAATTTTGACATTTAAAAAATTGACACGGAATTTACGTATTTAGTTTTTAAACTCGATTACTACACTTCAAATAATTGATGAAATTCTTCTTAAAAAATCACTGCAGAATTTCTTTTTTCATTAACATAACCCTTACCCCCCCACCCACCCCAAACATTTAACCAGTAAGATATTCCTTTGAAAAATCACTGTTTTTCGTCCATAATATTCAATCTAATAGCACTACAATGTATTAAATATTTATTAATATACATAAATATAATTATATCAAATTTAAATAAACAAACTGTGTTATTAGATTGGATATTAATGATGAAATCAGCTGTTTTTCATGCGTAGTATTTGAAAAAATAATGATTTTTTAAAACAATTTCTAACTGGTAAATTATGTGGGGTTGGTGGGGGGCTAAGGGTAGAATTAATGAAAAACGTTTTTTATTTCCGGAAAATAATTACCTGAGAGAAAAATGCTTATATTATTAACACGTAATAAACCTTCTTGTTAAACCTGAATAACATAAACATAGTATTAACAATAAGCAAATATTTTATCCGATATTTATAATTGAAGTTCAACCAAAAAAATGATGTAATCCATGTAATCCAAAAAATGAACGTTTATTGAACTATCGTGTGTTGCTTGGGCTAGGGATCTTAGTCAAAAGATCATTTTGTAATTTGTAGAATAATTATCAGTATTAAATTATATGTCCAAAATCATTAGCGCCTAATGGATTTGTAATTATAGGTGAGCTTCTAATAGGTTAACAAATGTATATTAATTTTTTTTTTGTATGTAAATTCGCCGTTACCCAATAACTGCCATGAACTTCCTGCTTTTAAGTTATTTTTGTTGTGCGTGCTAAAATCGTGTAGTTACCACTTTTTGTATAAATAAATGTTGTTTAATTTACCCAATAGTTTTTTTTTTAAATCCTAAATTATAGACTTAAAACTGTGCATATAGTTTTGGTTTTTTTGTATCTTGATATGCTGGCGAAGTCGCTCCGTTGGAGCTACAAACATTAATTCTTTGAAGTTTATTGTGACTTTTTCTCACTTTGTATATACGTACTCCTTTAACTTCTGAAGTAATATTAATTTTGTCAAGGGCGTAAAGAAAACAAATCAGAAATAACTCAAAAATGTATCTTGATAATGTGGCAACAATCTATAAAACCCTCATAACATCCCAACCAACTTTTCATACCACAAACCCAAGCTTTTCTTGATATTATGACGAAGGCACTTAATTTAAATTACATTGGTTTCTTGACTAGTTGGTGAAAAAGCACGAAAGTCTGCCATTTGTTTTTTTTTTCATTATACTCTAACACATGTAAGGAATAATAAATAAAAAAGACTCATGAAGTATTTCTTTGCCTATTTGATTAGTTATGATCTTATTACAGTCAACAGAATCTAAAAACTACTGATATGCCATGATACTGTCTTGATACTTGGTGAAAGTACCATATCAAATAATGCATGAAACTTTGTTGATGTGTTGGTGCAAGAGCCACCTTATTCTTGACATTTTGGTGAATAAGCCTTGTTTACAATACTCTGACCAGTTAAAACCCAGAAACGGACAATTTAAATTAAGAGAGTTTATAGTGCTAGGCATTTCTTCCATATACGTTTTTATGCCCACTTTTTATAATCTTTTTAATTGTTTTTATTAAAATTAACAGACTGGAATAATAAAATTCGAAAAAAAATTGCCTCATCCCATAAAAACGACTGGACTCATTCGCACGAAATTGTTATAATCTGACCATTCAAACGATCGTTTAGGTTTAAAATCACTTAAAAAGATAATCGCGTAACGAAACGGTTTTATCTCCCTGTGTGGTATCGAGGAGATTTTAACTCTCTTCTTCTTATCTGCCTATAAAACGACCGCGATCCTCTTTGGTTTTTGTTTAATTACACTACTAGCCGGGGAATTATGGCTTTTTAATAATAAATTTGAAATAATCAATATCGACATCGAAGCTTTCTGAATCACTATTATCATCGTCAATGGTTATCATTTTCACTGTTTGAATATTGATTTTCTTTAATTGCTTTCTGGTAAGAGTATGTAATGATTATTGAGGGAATATAGCAGAAATATTTTACCAAAGGAATATACTTGGGTAGATATGGAGTTGCGTGTTTTTGCATATTAATATTTTTTACGAAAAATACGGATATTTTTAAAGGAATTCCTGGCAAAGGAAGAGCACTACCTCAAAAATTAACTGAGTTAGAGCCAATTTTGCCCAAGGACCACTAACTTGGAAATGTTTAAACAGCCAATCAATCCAATCAATGGATTTCTATCATTTCTTCGATGGAAGTTAAATAAAACTTTAAGGTCTAAATAAACATTAAAATGAAATTGATGGTCGTAATTTATTTTTGAGCAACCCTGTATATACAAACTTCACGTACAAAAATGCGCAACTTGAAATAAAAATCGACGGGTCTGAGCGTTTTTTTTTTCGAACACACCCATGAATTTAGACATAACTTTTGCGATGCAGTGTATGTATGGCTGGTTAAGTAGAATTGCATTCATTTGCTAGACTTCGCCAGCCTGCATATTTAGAACAAATTGATACTTTTTAATTTTTATTTCTTTAATATTGTAACATTATGTGGTATGAATAAAGGCCTTACTTATTTATTTATTTATTCTTGTCATTAGGTTCTAAAAACAATGTCAGATATCGCTTTCAATTCCGACCATCCTGGAATATATGGTGCAATTAGGGTGACTTATTGGCCTTTTCCTGTTTACCTGAAGGTCCTGCTAAAGCATAACCGATTACTCTTTTTAAAAGAAGAGCCGCGAATGTGCTCCTCTCCTGCTGTATCGAACAGGTGATAAGTCACGCAGGCAGGAGCCCGATACCGTGTTCAACAGCATATTAATATGCGCCTAATGCTCGCGGCTCTATACCTACAAAAGCCTCCGATCCGACATATTTTATTTATAAGCCTTCTTTATTTACTTTTCGCGACACGTAAATTACACTCTGGGTTACCTGGTTCGCGATTCAAGGGTCGTTCTTCAAGAATATACACCTTGAGATGTGCCTAAAGTCGGTTATTTAACCGGGGAATTGCCCGATTAGGCCGCTTGCTTAGTGTAAATTATACACGTTTAAAGGTAATTTATGGTCGGCTGGTTTATACAATGGTAAAATGGATTTATGAGGTGGGAGCTTGGAACAACCATTTTCAAGCATAATCATATTTAACCGTTTGTAAATGGTGATGGTAAAAGTGCAAAAAAAAGAGATTTTTAGGTTAGTTTGGAAATATCTTAATAAACCCAGTACGTGCATTCTTGACCTAAGAATGTCGAATATTTGTTTTAAGGAATTTTAGACGTGGCTCCCGGTAAAACAGAACGAAACGGATCGTCTATTATGATCGAAATGACAACATTCTTGCAGCATTCGAAAAACGTTCGGAATCTATGAAATGTCGGACCGAATTTACTTAAAATTTCACTCATTTCAGAGCTTTAACGTAAAGCACGAGAGATGCTTGGGATGTTCTGTTCATGTCACGATATGGCAGACATTTTGTTTTATTCTATCTATAAAAATATACCTTATTTAATCTTTTATCTCGACAGTGATTTTAAAAATGCCTTTTTCCTTATAATTCATTACAGAAAAAAAGTCTATATTTTTTAATGTTTTTTTGATAATATTATGGACGATCGTAATGAATAAACGATCTAAATATTTTATAGGGAGACAAACTACGTTAGAAAAACACAATTTTCAGATGTTCAAAATGGAAACATGAAACTATATTGTATTTTGCTTAATAATGTGTCCAAATATCATAAACGATTTAAATTTATAGTGTGTCTCTCATTTGTATTTTAAAATTTGCAGTATTGGCGACTGCTTATAGGCTTGATTGCAATAAGAAAATTATCTTGACGGTGATTTTTAACATAGGAACGATTAGTTTTTTTATTTTAGTCGGCCACAATTAATGGAATAACATAACATTTCTGGAAGATGATTAAAAAACATATTTTTTCTTAATGCATTTCTATAAACAACTACGATAGATTTTTAAATTAGACATTTTTTTATAATAAATTCTAGGGTTTTAAAAGTATGTTTTTTAATGCACTTCAAGCATTTTAAATTTATATACTTTATATGTAAAGTCCCTTTTATATATTTATATTTGAGAGAAATTTTAAAGTATTTTCCATTTGCTTCGATTTCTCCTCACCGTAGCATCAAAATCTTAAATAAATTATACGAATACTAGACAAATATATCTTTCTTTTTAAAATTAACTAAATATTTAAATTAAATTTATAATAAATATTCCAGAAATATCTAAAGAACATTACTCTCAAATACCCTGGAGTTATTTGTAATTTAATAAAACAAGGAAAATTAAAAAATAACTACAAGTTTGAAACAGGAATTATATTTGTAACTATATATAATTATAGATCATGTGAGATTTAAAGTACTTGTTTTTAATATTTATAATGTAACATTATTTAATTATTTGTGTCTAACTGTTCGTAATTAAATATATATATAATATTTAATACATATGAAACCAGTAATATTTATTTTGAATATTCATAGAATATTTTCCTAGTCTTTCAAATATTATGTAAATATTCTATAAAGAAAAATGCTTCGAGGGTATTACTATCTCTTTTCTAATCTAAAAAAAGCCAATTTTTATTTATAGTAATTTTATTAATTTAGATTAATTTATTATTTTAAATAATTTTTATTTGATTCCAAGAATTTAAAGTTTATGTATATGTTTTACATTTAATTAAAATGATGTTCTCTCACTTCCAGGTTTTAACATATATTTTTTAAACTTCTTCCGTATATTGGAAATAATTTGTCATATCCTGGACGTTTTAAATAATTTTTATTATATTCCAGAAATTTGGTAAATTGTCATAAATATTCCAGATTTTTGGAACAATTTTTTCCTAGTCTTTTAGATATATTGTACATGCATTCCAGGCATTAGGGACAATTACTTCTAATAGTTCACCCCTTTTATGTAGAATTAATTCTAAAAAGTAATACAGTTTTATAAATGTTTTTTCACGAGTACAACCTAAATCGTTTATTTAAATACCCGAAGGAATTCCTCTGGTAAATGATTTAAATTAATCGATATTTATTTAATTCCAAAAAAAAAGCTCGTCACCACCTGCCCAATTTGAGCTACTGAGGAATGCTAGTAGAGTGCGGTAAAGAGCGGACTAGTGTCAGGCATTTTCGGAATCGTCTTTAACAAGCCGACCACCCATGGAGCGGGTACGCTCTCTATCATTGGCACCTTATCTTTATTGCTGGTACCGGAGCTCCTAAAACTATAAATTTAATATATAGTGGGTACCCGCTTTCGGTTAATTCGGTGCCGCTCGCTTTTATGGGAAACACGAATTTTTAATCGGTCCCTCTTTTCTCGGTTATAGATCGGTTTGTTGGGACTCTTTTTATACTTTGTCACCTCGTTTAAATGGACTTCTTTTTGTTAAATTCTTCATTAAAAAAAAAAACAGAAACTTACACTTTCTATCTATGTCTAAGTATTAAGAATTTGAAATTTTTTATTTATTTTTTCCAAGAATTTTTAATTGTTTTGTCCAGGCATCATTTCATGACTTTTAGGTATTTAAAGTTATTTTTCCAGGCATTTTACACCGATTTTTTTTTATTATGTATACATTTTTAATCGAAATTTTATCCAAGGGGTCAGAGGTTAGTCAAATGTAAAAAAAAATTCAATAAGGAGATCGTGTGGTTGGTAAACGCTTTTACAACGATATGCATAATTTTAATGGATATGAGGATTTATTCTTTAATTATTTTTTTTACCTATGAATGACAAATGCTTTTAATGCACTTCAAGCGTTTTAAATTTTTATACTTCATATTAAAAGTATTTTTTTTATAATTCCCTTTTATATATTTATATTTGGGAGACATTTTAAAGAATTTTGCATTTTCTTCAAAATTTACCCAATTTAGCTCCTACCCTAGTAGCATCAAAATATTGGATAAATTTTAAATAGAATATTTGACAAATATATCTGGCGCCGCTCTTTTTAAAATTAATTAAATATTTCAATCAAATATTTCAAAAATGTCATTACTTTCAAATACTCTGGAGTTATTTTAAATTTAATAACACAAGGAAAATTATAAACAAAATACATGCACCGATAAGGAGATCGTGTGGTTGGTCAACATAAATAATTTTTAAATGTACAAAATTTTATTGAAAGTTTTCTCTTACATTTGTACAAAAAAAGGCCTTATGTGTAGGCGGATTATGGCTATGCACTACTGTCATATGCTAACTAAAACTGAAAAAAAAACAATTTTTCTCATGAATTGGGAGTATTTTTTTATATTTTATATAATTCCAAAAGGCTAATTTGTTATTAAAAAAAATCCCAATTTTTTCTCATTTTAGTATTTTCTTTAATTTTTTGTATTAAAAAATCCACTTTTTTCTTTAATTTCATTACAAGGATTTAAAGATATTTCAATACATTGAAACATTCCGATTCAAATCCGAGGCAAAAGCTTTTTTGTCAAGATTTAGCAGTAACTTGTTTATTGAATTCCAGGGATTTGATAAAACGTTTAAAAAATTCGATATTTTTTTATGAAAGAATAAAAACACTGATTTTTCTAGTATTAAAGGTAGTCTGACCATTATTCCAAGGATTTAAGGGAATTTTTTATAAATTTTTTTGTTTTTAATTTTTTATATTTACGTTTCAAATAATTTTTCACATAATTAAAAATAAATTAAATGTTTTAAAATTACCAATTTTTTTTAGCATTTAAAGAATTTATTTATTTTGTTCCAAGGACTTAAAATAGTTTTTGTGTTTATTTAGAAACTTAAATAAATTCTCATATTTTAATCTATGAATTTTAAAAATTGACTTAATTTGAATTTTCATGAAGGTATAAAATATATTTTGTTTAAAATTAAATATCTGATTTTTCTAGTAAATAAAGTTTAATATACAAGGGATTTGAAAACAAATATATTGTTTATTAAATATTTAAAATGATTTTTTCTTTTTAATGAAACATGCCCCGTAAGCTCTTCAAATAACTTATTCCAAAAAATGTAATTAAAGTATCATATACTTTCCAGATATTTCAAATAAATTTGAAGTGATTTTTTCATTTAAAGTACTTTAAAAAACTTAATTAAAGGCAATATTATTAAAAGAATTAAAAATTTTATTTATTTTTTTTATTTCAAGGCTTTAACATTAATTTTCATTTTTTACCAAATTTGATATCGCTTTTAATACAAAAAAATTGAATATTTTAAAAATGCCAGTTTTTTCAGAATTTTATAATAATTTTTAAAATCTTATTGCAGAGACATGATGTAATTTTTGAAAAATTTCAGGAAGAAATATAATTTTATAATTAAAATAGAGACGGAAATAATTTTATTTTATTAATCTCAACGGTGGTTATAGGTGTAGACCTTAACAACGACTTTAAATATATTTAAATAATAAAATATTAATCTTACTAATGATTTTAAAGATAATTTATCTTGCCAGTGTTTAAAAAAAATTATGATTTATTAGTCAATAAATTAAATATCATTGGATTATAACGTACCTGGCCTGCAAGTAAATATACTAGACCAATTACCTTTAAATTTTTAACAATTATTGTTATTTCATTTTAACAATAATTACTAAAAACTGTATTGAAATACAGACCAAGTACCTAGTTACTACAAATAAATTATCCTGTCTAGAAATCACACGAATCTTGTTTGTGCATATTTTTATTCTGTCTTAAACTGTGGAATATTATTACGTTATCTGACGATCCTGAGCTGACCATAATTATTAACACTTGCACAAGTCTAAGATGATCAATCTAGATATGAAAGAAGGCTAGAGTGATAGGATGGCACTATTGACACCATTTATATAATGATTCTCAGGCTGAATGTAATATCTGAAGAATGTCCTAGGATTAGTGTATATTTCTGGAATATTTCTTAATTAGGAATGATATCCATATGAACTTTGTTCTTGTATTTTCACAAGATATTATTGAATATCAAGAATAAAAATACGTTTAAAGGATATCCAGTGAATGATCTAAGTAGTCACGTAAGTGCATACTGAAACCAACCTACCAGCACACAATTTAATCAAGCAAAAAAAAAATGTTATAAGAAAAATATTTGATAAAATAGCATCCGAACAATCCGACTTGCCCATAATTACGTCGAGTTTAAAAATGAGCGTGGCGGCCCCCGATACCGATATAATAACCCGTAGGAGCCCCTTTTTGCGGATCGTTTATTAAAACGGTTACGGGGAACCTACCGGAGTGCGATGGTGACAAAAAAGTCTCAATTTTGCGCCGCGAGGTCTTTGATAAAAATCTCGAGGCAGGCGCGGCCCTTTGCCGGCTTTATAGTAATGAGGCCCCGCTCATATATGATCGCCAACAAAAAAAAAACTGGTATAAGATTCCTTTTATATAAGCAGCAATAGAGACTATGGACGTCAGGGAATTTATCAGCATGTAATAAACAACCAAATAAGTTTAAACCTGTAAAGAAAAAATAAAATAAACAGGTTAAAAAGATGCAAGAGACATGCTGGATGATTATTTAATATGTACAGGATGTCCCAGATTCGAGGGTGACCATTGAGATCTCGGAAACCGTAAGAGTTACGGGGTCGGTTAAATGGAAGCAAAGTTGCGCAATTTGGAACTTAATAAAATGACGTTTAAAAAATTTGTGTTCATAAAACACATAAAAATCTTTTTTTTTTTTGTTAAATTATCTATGTTTCGGTAAGTATCTATTCATGTGATCTGGGTATAATTACGCCCTTGTCATTTATTTACTTGTGCCATATTTCACGCAACTTGCAGTAAAGGAAAAAATCATTTATTTTTTCAGATGGATCCGAAACGGTTTTTTGGTATCAAAACTGTTGATATTCCAAATCAAAGTCGTAGTGAAGATGAAAATTTGTCAGACGACAACCTTTACCAAAACAGAACACGAGAGAGAAGTTGAGGATGTCATAATTTGTGAAACCGATTATTCTGATAGTGAAGATGATGTTCCCCTTTTAACACTAGCTGCAGCGTACAAGAAAAACAAAACAAAAAGGGTGGTTCTTGACATAAGAAGGTATCTGAGGAAGACAAATTATTCAAAGGAACTGAATTTTTAGAAATCGATATTTTGAATTTTGATGGTATTTTTGGTTATTTCAATTTTTTTTTACTGATGAAATATTGGTGTATAAAGCGGAACAGACTAATTTATATGCTATCTAATGTAGGCCTATGATAAGCTATTCAAAATCCGTCCCTTTTTAGAAAAAATGCGAGAAAAATACTTAGTTTTTCCAAAAGAAGAACATCGTGCTACTGACGAACAAATTATTCCTATAAAAGCTCGATCAATCCTAAGGCAATATAAAAACCTCATAAATAGGGTTACAAAGTATTTGTACTAAGTGGAGTTTCAGGCTTCAGCTATGATTTTGATTTCTTTTCTAGACCAACTAAGTTGCAGGCTCATCAACCTGATCCTGGAGCAAGTAGTAATGTGGTAGTAAAACTGACAGAGTCAGTTCAAGGAATCAAAATTACAAAGTTTTTTTTTGAATGTTGGTTTACGAGCCTTCCACTATTTGTTTAGAGGGCATTTTGCCTCTTGGTAGTGTTCGCAAAAATCGAATTCCAGATTTTCATTTTCCTAAGGAATCTGAAATGAAAAAAAAAGGAAGGGGTACGGTTGTTGAAAAAGTGACTCGAGTGGATGATACAGATGTATCTGTAGTTTCGTGGTTTGATAATAAAATAGTTAATACAGTATTTCCGAAGTGCCAGAGATTTTGTAGAAAGGAAAAAGGCAGATTATGATCTCTCGTCCAAAGTGTATAGATACTTATACAATAATTATATGGCGGTGTGGATCTTTTGGATTCCATGCTAGGCTATTATAGGATATAAGATTTTTTTTTCCATTTCCTCGACATGTTATGTTGTAACAGTTGGATATTATGGAGAAGATCGGTCATAAGTACGAGTTCAAACTTGGATTGGCGGAAATTGTAATGTAATATCGTTGATTGAAAAGGGAAAAGATGCGCAAATACTGTATAAAATTTCGTGACCGCGGCAGCCAGCCGTTCTTTGCTTTATCTAGCAATTTAGAAGCTAAGAGGTGGCGCCCCCATACGTAGGAATGATGAAACTCGCTTGGCAGCCTTGGTATTAAAAATTACCAGACATAATATCCCAGAGAAATGGGAGTTTTCGCATTGCGCTATTTCTGTTTGAGGACATATTCGCATATTCTATAGTATAAATTTGGGAGAACATATTGAAAGGTTTAGTTTCATATTTTGTTTTCTTTTCTAATTTTTAAGTATAAAATGTAATAAGTAATATAAGTAATATAATTTTGCTTATTTTTAAAAGTACAGTATATTATAGAGTTTGCCTACATTTCGGCAGAACCAGAGGCTGTTATTTTTTATACAAGGTGCAAAAATATACATATGGTAAAGTGTTTTAAGCTTTTGGGCCTACGGCTTATAAATAAAAAAAAAACCCTGAAAAAAAATTAACCTTAAAAACATATACAGGGTGTTCCGTTCATCATGTTACAAACTTCTATGGCAGATAGAAAACGTCAAAAGAAAAACGAAAGTTCATATAAACATGGGTCCGGAAAAGCTTCCTCAGGGAGCTAGGGCTCTTTGAAAATAACCTTTAAAAACTAGTTTTTTTTAATAGCTCTGGAACTACTTTAGCTACCGCAACCAATTTTGGGAGGTAAATTATTGTTAGTACGTTTATTCTTTTGAACCTACTAAATAAAACAAATATTTACCAGGGGCTTTAGAATCAGGGGAGTATTTGATAAATTTGGGCCCATTTTTTTAAGACTTTAATTTCTGCCCGTTTGGGTATTAGATTATGATGTTCCTATGCTTTTTACATAAAAAAGGTGCTCTTAGTAAAAGTCGGTAAATGATAAATATCACCGTTTTTGTGAAAATTGACGAAAAGCAAGTTATGAGATACAAAAATGAATTATCTATTATTATTAATAAACAATAAAAAAAAAAATCTGGCGTAAATATAAAATAAATGTTTAAAAAAAGTTAAGGTAGCCACTTTATTAAATTGGTTTTCTGTCACATTAATTACCTTGAGGCATAAAATGTTTAAATGATTTTAATTGTACTAAAAAACCACCAAATTAACAATTTTAGAAACGTAAACAAATTTTATTAAAAATTGGTATTACAAAAATAAACTTAAAATATTAATTGCTCAAAATGCCGTCCGCCACGATCGATACATTTATTGTATCTACGCACCATATTAAGGTTGACGTGGTTAAAAATATCAGGCGTGGTTTGGATTACTTCAGCAGCTGCGGAAATTCTGGCCACCAGGTCTTCTTTTGACTCGACTGGAGTTTCATATACGAGACTTTTCATATGCCCCCAAAGAAAAAAATCTAAGGGTGTCAAATCTGGTGAGCGCGCTGGCCAGGTGACACGGCCTCCGCGGCCAATCCAGCACCTTCCAAAATTTTAATTTATAAACTCGCGGACAATAAGTGGAAAATGAGCTGGCGCTCCATCGAGTTGTAGCCATAAGTTCTGTCGTATATTTAGGGGCAGATCATCTAATAGTTCTGGCAGTACATTTCTTAAAAAAATTAAATAAATATTTCCCGTTAAACGAGGAGGCAACATAATTGGACCAATTAAGCGTTCTCCAACAATGCCGGCCCACAAATGACCGAAAACTTATGTTGATAGCTGCTAAAATGAATACCATGGGTATTCATCATCCACCAAGGGTTTTCCTCACTTCACACATGATTATTCTTAGAATTAAAAATGCCTTCTTTTGTAAATAAAGCCTCGTCAGTAAAAAGGACATATTTTGGAAATTGAGGTTCTTCTGTACCGGTCAAGAAACCACTGGCAAAAATTCACGCGGGGCCTAAAATCATTGGGTCCTAATGATTCCACCTTTTGCAGGTGGTAGGGCCGAAGAAGCTGTTCATTAACAACGTTCCATACCCTAACATGATTTACATGCATCGCATAAGCAACTGCTCGAGTATTTACTGATGGGTTATCTTCAAATCGCTGAAGCACTTCTTCCTCAAAATCCGGGATTCGGATGTTCCTTTGCGCGCCATTATCTTGGCGTTTTATTTTAACAGAGCCAGTCTCCCTGAGCCGTTGATTGACCCTTTCAAAAAGTGTGTGAGCTGGGATTCGCCTTTCGGGAAAACATCGAACTTCCCCATAAATTAAAAGCATATCGGCGTATTCAGCAAAAGTGTAATCTATTACTTAACCGTAATAAAAAGGGAATTAATATCATGTAAAAAATACTGACAGTGACAAATTTAAAAAACACTGACAGTGGCAATGCATTAGCATTATTATTATTATTAAAATAATAAATTCAAGATACAGCATCTTAGTTTGGTTTTAGTCAATTTCCACAAAAACGGTGATATTTACCGACTTTTACTAAGAGCACCTTTTTTTATGTAAAAAGTATAGGAACATCATAATCTAATGTCCAAACCATGTTGGTGCAGAAAATAAAGTCTTAAAGAAATGGGCCCAAATTTACCAAATACTCTCCTGATTCTGAAGCCCCTGGTAAATATTTTTTTTATTTAGTAGGTTCAAAAGAATAAACGTACTAACAATAATTTACCTCCCAAAATTGGTTGCGGTAGCTAAAGTAGTTCCAGAGCTATAAAAAAAACTAGTTTTTAAAGGTTATTTTCAAAGAGCTCTAGCTCTCTGAGGAAGCTTTTCCGGACCCATGTTTATATGAACTTTTGTTTTTCTTTTGACGTTTTCTATCTGCCATAGAAGTTTGTAACATGATCAACGGAACACCCTGTATATGTTACTCACCTTTAGATTGACTTTTATGTTTTATAGGGTAAGTTTTTAGCTGAAAACTTTTAAATGTATTTTTTTTAAATCTAAAAATGTCTATTGTAGATTTGATAAAGGTCAAGAATATGAAGACCGAAACGTTATTAAAATTATATGTTAAAGCAAGATAATATTTATGTTTTAACAATTACCAATACCCAAGAAAATAATTGATTTCAAAAATACATAAGCAGCATACATAACCCAAAAACAATCCAACCCTATATATCCAACCAAAGAAAATGGTAAAATTGGATTATTTTTGGGTTAATATTCTGGTTTGATAAATAGCATCATATTTCTTAAATTGCCCGGGCATTGGGCATTATGAATAATCGCCATGTAATTACATTGGTCATATTATACGAGCCCCGTCCCACTTCAGTTGGCCCAATTGAAAATTCTTAATAATTTCTGTTTAAACCAAAAAAAAAGACAAATTTTATAATGTTATATAGTTTTAAACAAATAATAAGCTTTACTTACTCTATAAACACAACAAAATGGGAAAGTAAACTCATTTATATTGAACATATATTTATTTTTTAAAACAGTCGCAATTCTTTGAGGCATGGGGTTTATTAAGTTCTGATACTACCCCTGATTAAAACTATCCCAAATTTCTTGCTAGTGGATTTCGGACCTAATGAAAAGAACCTTTGTATATGCCTAAAGAGTTAAAATAAAATAAAAAATGGAAACAAGAAATTTATTTCTACTATTTAAAATATGATTCAAAAATTTATCAACCAACCAGAATCTAATTTTAGAGATAACACATAATGTTTATATGAGATACTTTTTGGTATTGTAATATTGTGGAATAAAGATTTGATAAAAGAATAATAAATTCATTTTTTACTAAGCGGGCCAACTGAAATAAGACGCGGCTCGTATATATTTTTAGCAGAAAATTTTACATAACGAAATAATCATAAATAAATGGTAGTAAAAGTATTTACATATAAAGATTATTTAAACAATCTTTATCAATATTTTTTATTTTATTTGTTTAAACATTGACTAAAGAGGCAAGATTTAATTTTCAATCATTGATTAGATACGATACGTACTTTGCTATGCGGCTTCTTAGAAGTTTGTTTTTCTCTCGTTTGCTGGTATTTTTCAGTTTCCCATTTAAAAAAACTAAAAGAATTTTCAAAAAACTAAGAGAATTGTTTTTCCTCTCTTCCTAGTATTAGTACATCCCCGATAAGCACACTCGTTAATTTTGCTTGAATTTGACATAATTTAAAACAATAATAATACAAAATAATACGCCAAACATGCAAAAACTCCCTTAGACGATGCTGGCGAGCTCCGCTTAACAATAATGAGACACAAACCGCAAAAAGATTTCCGCGCGCGTTTGAGCGTGGCGCCATCTACCCGCCGCGCGCTTTTTGGGTCACGTTTTTGCCCGTAAATATGCGTATCTTCTCGCCTCTTCAATCAACGGTAATATCAAGAAAGCGGGGCTGACCTAGTTGCGCACTTCAGCCACAACTAGAATTAAAAAAAAAGAAATATCCTTTTTCTTATTATAAAAAGGGTATCGAACTTATAAAACATCGCTGGGAAAAGTGTATAGAGCTTGAAAATGAGAAAATCAGAATATGGCGCCCTTAAGAAAAAATAAAGTTGATGATAATCGAAAAAAAAACGAAACGTCGGATTAATTTTTTTTTTGCGTCATGTTGTAGAACATAAAAAGTGGCAATGAAAAACTGTTTTTAGTTTTCCAAAATCTCTTTAAATAAAAGTCGATAGAAGGTGAAACCGATTTTAACAAATTTCGTTTTTTTTTTTAATATCTCCAGAATTATGAAATTTTTTAAACGTCACTTTATTAAGCTTCAAATTGCGCAACTTTGCCTTAATGTAATCGACCCCGTAAACTCTTACGGTTTTCGAGATCCCAATTTGGAACACCCTGTACAGTTTGCTTGCATAAAAAAAAACGTACCACCTTATCGTAACGAAACAATCAATCAACCTAGAAATTATAAATGATGAGTCAACGTTGATAGATAAGAGACTCGGCGTTCTGGTACCGGTCGGTACCCTTTGGTACCCACGAAAGAATTCCTGTCTCACGCTACCTTCAACGACACTGGGAAAGAATCGTCATTATCATCATTTTGTATCGGGGATCATGACAATTCAATTAGAGGAATCCCAATGACGATTCTTATTTACGAAACAGCACAAGTTGCTCCTAGGAACAAAATAATTACATTCATTGGTTTTCCCTCTTGAAACAGTCTTGAGTATCGAAGTGGTTGTTTGCATATTAAGTAAGTTTGGGAAACGTCTTTGTATTATTGCAAGGGATGAACCTCGCCCTTTAAGACAGCCGATGTGTTTTTCTGTTTATCAGTGCAAGGATTTTGATGAGCAGAAACGGTTGGGTAATGGTACAAGCAGAGATTTTATAGGTGATACGTCAAAATCCTCTATAAAAATTACATTACTACTATATCTACAATTAAATTATTATTGCAAATGCTTGAAATGTTTTTTTTTTTCGAATCACTGAAATTTCGAAAGTGACAAATGTGGAAAAAATCAAGAACTATTTCAAACTACTAGAATAAAGTTTTTTTTCAAATTAATTTAAAATGTTTGAAACGCATGGTAAATTATTTCAATTTCTTGCTTTAAAGCATAATTTGTCTTAAAGTCCCTGGAATAAAATAAACGAATATTTAATAAATAATGTATTGGTTTTCAAATAATTGGATTTTTTACAAAATTATGTAAAATAATGGAAAAGCTATTTTAAATACTCTTAAAATTTTTAGTCGAAGAAAGACCATTTCTTCCTTAATAGTTTCATATGAGAACGATCCTTGTACCTGAGAAACTTACGGAGTTAGAGACAATTTTGTCCAAAGACAATCAACTTTGAAATGTTTAAACAACCGGAAAATTTGTATTTATTAGCAGACATTTTTGGGAGTGTCCTTTAGCTTCCATTTAAAAAAGTCATGAAAATCCATACAGTAGAACCATTTTTATCCAAGAGGAAAGACAGTTTCTAGTGACTTGGGTAATAATTCCACTTTTAGATCTCAAATCTGTTTGATTTTTATAGTAAAAGGTACCTTGGGGTGTGCTCTAGTTTCCATTGAAAAAATCGTAAAAGTCCATGCATAGCAATCTTTTAAATTTAAGTTTTATATAAAGCATGTTTATGAGAGAAGATAGTCTCAAGTAACTTGGATGATAACTCTACTTTTAGTTCTCAAATCTGTTTGATTTTTATGCTGAAAGGTACCTTGAAGGGTGCTTTAACTTCCACTAAACAAATCAAAGATGAATTGCATTTATTGCAAAAAATGCATGAATTGCAAGCTCTTTATTTCAAGTTTTTGAAAATCATGTTCAGGAGGACAGACAATTCTGAGTAACAACCAATTCTGCTCAGATTGCTATTATTTTCATCTTACCACACTGTTGGAGAAAAAAATTGTTTCATAATATTCCAGGAATTTTGAATGATTAAAATTACTATTCAGTTTCAAGCGACTACTCCATTATAAGAAACTTAAACTACAAATTGTGTACAATAAAAATCACTATTAAGATAAATAATTAAATTTATTTTTGTCGATTATAAAAAACCCATAAACCCATAACCTTCTAGGAATTGAGATAAATAATGTCTAATCTAAAAATTACCTCAAATAAGTGAAATTTTCATAAAATTCGTTTTTAGAAAGAAAATAAGAATCAGACTAAAAAAGTGATCTTTACATAGAAATTCAATTATTGAAATAAGTGAAAAAAATTAATTAAAGAATAAATCCTCACATCCATTAAAATTATGCATATCGTTGTAAAGGCACAGACATTAAATTATTTTAAATTTCTTACACAGAATAAGAATTCACGTGAAAAGCAAATAAATAGAAGACCTGTAGGGACGCCACTGGCAGAGAAAAAAATTTTGCACATCAAAAAATGCGTCTTGACGCATAGAATACACGTACCAAATTTCATAAAAATATCTACAATATTGTTTAAGTTATTATTAAAAAACTGACTTTTTTTTGAAAACTTTAACACCCTGTATCTCAAAATTTAAGACGCTTAGGAGATATGTTCATAGAAACTTTTTTTCTTAAAATGGGTCCAAGAATCACCTCCTTAAATATTAGCAGGTCTCTAAGGAACACCCTGTATATTCAGTCATTGTGTTTATTGGTTTTTATACGTAGTTTTTTATGGTAAATAAACATTATTATTACTTTTTGTTCAATAAACTTTTCTCTACGACTAAGAGTTTATCTAGAAAGTTTTAATAACGCTCCATTAAACAAATTAGACTGATTAGAAAAAAAATCTAGATTTTTTTTTTTAATTGAACCGAGGTAAGGCACGAAAAGTCGTTACCTGAACATAAAAAGGCCTTTTGAGCGCTCTATAAGAAGCGAAAGAACTCGAATGATTCGTGTAATTACGGGCGGGTCGGACTCACTTTTAGACGCCATTAGACGCCATTTTGAATTAATTTTCGGTTAGACCGTTTGGTGTCGAGAGAGCTGACAAGATTTTTAATAAAGACCATAAGGATGTTATACGACGTTTCCATATTCGGTATAGATGCGAGGCGTGATTCGCATTTCTATTAAATTATTAGCAAAGACGAGCAATAAAGAGACATAGTTTGTAGACAAAGATCTTCACATCGCGAATTGGAAGGGAGCAATGTACATTTCAAATTTTAGCTTTTGAATCGTGTTTCCAAGGATTTTTTTGATATGTCCAGGCAGATGACACTATTGAGAGTCATTTTTTAGCACTTTCAGGCAGTTGAATGCATCAATTTTTTTCAGGGAATTGCTTGAAGGAAGTTTCAACTGCCTGAAATAGCCACTTGACTTCCAAGTAGTTAAAGCAATTTTTCAAGGCATTTGAGGCAATTTTGAAGTAATCGAATCAATTTTGTAATACATCCAGCTAATTGACACTATTGAGAGTAATTTTTCAGCACTTTCAGGCAGTTGAAAGCATCAGTTTATTCCAGGGACTTGCCTAAAGGAAGTTTCAACTGCCTGGAATAGCCACTTGACTTCCAAGTAGTTAAAGCAATTTTTCAAGGCATTTGAGGTAATTTTGAAGTAATCAAATCAATTTTGTAATACATCCAGCCAATTGACACTATTGAGAGTAATTTTTCAGCACTTTCAGGCAGTTGAAAGCATCAATTTATTCCAGGGACTTGCCTGGAGGAAGTTTCAACTGCCTGGAATATTCACTTGACTTCCAAGTAGTTGAAGCAATTTTTCAAGGCATTTGAGGCAATTTTAAAGTAATCGAATCAATTTTGTAATACATCCAGCCAATTGACACTATTGAGAGTAATTTTTCAGCACTTTCAGGCAATTGAAAGCATCAATTTATTCCAGGGACTTGCCTGGAGGAAGTTTCAATTGCCTGGAATAGTCACTTGACTTAAAAGCAGTTAAAGCAACTTTTCAAGGGATTTAAAGCAATTTTGAAGTAATGGAATGACATTGTCCTTTTTTTTGAAGAATCCTTCAAATCTCGATTCTCTTTCTGATAGAAGAGGGGATATTCTCTTACTAACTGGATTAATAATCAATTTAAATTTTTACATTCTGAATTATTCAATTCTTCTTGGCATGTAGAAAATTAGTAAGAAAAAGGGATATAATTATTTTAGAATAAGTATATCTAAAATAATCATACTGATCCTCCATTTTAATAAAGCTCATTTTTTTAATTATCGAGATTAGAGTTTTAGCGCCTCAAAATAGACAAGTTATCAGAAATAGTTTTAAATTAATTTAAAAATAAACTTGTTCATATAGTTCATACGCCACAAAAAAATAACAAAAAGTCTCATTGGTGCAATTCTGAAACCTAAATCATAAAATTCAACAAATCGGTTTTTTAAAACTTAAATTTTTGTTTATGTCTCAGCCTTTAGTCCTTTCAACTGACACTTTGATCAAAGAGATAATCCTGCACTAATTTAACCCTCAAAATTAATCCTTGTAAACAGGGCTGCACTAAATAAAAATAGTTTATCATTATTGATCTATGGATCTAATAGATCCACGCGTTGTAAACGTAGCTACTGAATTAAATGACCCTCGATAAAAATGATTCCTGGAAAGCCTCAAAAATCCAGAAAAATTGGGGATTTAGTTTGAATGATCCATGAGGTGCCTTAGGTACACCCTCCCTTCCCCAAGTCCTTTTCACACACACACACACACACGGGACAAACGGAGTGTAGAGAACGTAATCGGTGTATAATGTCGGCGAAATAAAAGGGGCGTTACCATGGTTACTGAGCTCAGCCAATCACCGGATCCATTATTCCTCGGTAGCGCAACTAAAACTACGAAACCGACCGGGCCCAAGAGCGAAAATACGGGGGTGAATTAATAATTCAGGTCTACGCTCCCTCTCCCCCTTCACCCCACTCGAACGGACCAAATCAAATGAAGCTTTTCGACTGAGGATTGAGCTTTTGGCTTTTGTCGGTTCGGTAAAATAACACGCGATTTACGAACGGGGGGGTTGCACGTACATATACGGGGGAAGAATGCGCCCCTCGGTCAGTCCCCGTCGAATAAATTGAATTATTTGAATTATCGATAGTTGGGAATGCACCAGAGCAGTTTTTATTTTGGACAATAACGCACCGATTGTCATCGGTTAAATAAAGCTCAATTAACGGGGCATTTGTACCACTTGTATTTTAACTTGTACAATAAGGAACATGTCTATGATCTAAAGCCATTGATAGTGACAGTATTTCAGTAAATATGCTTCAACATGTTGTTCCTCTAGTCCTAGTCCAAAGACTTACTCATAATCACTTGTATTGTTTGACTCTTTTAAGGCCTTCAATATAGTGAATGACAACATGTTGTTGGCAAAATCCAGGAGTTCGTCATGTAAAACTTTCTGGAAGAAATGTCTTCAATTGCCTGGAGGAAATAAGAAATTACTTCAATGCAATTGAAACATATGGAGTATTTAACTCCTAAAGAAATAGGAAAATTACCTCAATTTCCTGGGAGAAATAAGGAATTTCTTTATAAAACCTAAAACTGGCTTCAACTATCTGAAAGCTTCACAGTTTTCACCTTGTTTATTTGTTTTCACAATTAGTATCTATAATGTAAATTTGTATGTTTTTTGTTCTGCTAATTGTAGATTAAGTTGATTAGCCTTAGCCTAGATTTCGCCTATGAATAATAAAGACATTATTTATTTACGTAATTTTACCACGTATTCGTGTGTCCTCTTCGTGCAAGTAAAACATAAACGTTAATACCCCAATACCAACTAACGAATTAAGTTGACATAATCATAGATAGTCTAATTTTAGTAAACTTTGAACAACATTTAAATATGTGTACTAAAAAGCTATAGTACGGCACGGGAATATAACTAACATTTTTATATTCTTATAATAAGTAAAATCAAAGTTTGTACTAAGTCTCTTGTATTTTTCTTCACATATGACAAAAAATCACATTAAATGTAACACAGTGACGAATAGTATTAAAGGCTCCCTGTTACACCAAACAATTCTTTTTTTTTTTACTACGCCTATTATACTTAAATGTACGCACTTCATGACATTCTAAGCCTCTGGTCACACTATCTGGAAAGAAATAACAAGTATCTCCAAGTATAAAAATATAATGACATTCAAAACTGTGTAACTATTGGCCAAAACTGCCATTTTGCCGTGAAAAATTTAAAAATCAAACATTGTTATCACCCCTATAATTTCATTATTTAAATAAATATTCAGAAGGGTAATATATGTCAAATAAAAAATTAATAATAAAGCCAACATAATAACTTAAATTATGAATCGTTGCAATATTTAATAATTTTTAAAAGAAATTAGAGGTGGTGATTTTTGGACAAATGATTAAACAACATGATTAAGCAAGAAAACGGAAGACACATTAAACATCACGTGTGATTTACAAACTTTGGACACTAATTTAAAGAAAGTTTGTTTTCAAAAATTGGCATTTGTGGCCTTGTAAACAAACTATACATCCAAAAGCGCCGGTCGCATTTAAAGTCGAATTTATTATAATTAAAAAACGCGTTCTCGTTTTAAACATTGGCCATAAACCGGCAGATATGTGCTCGTTTAAATATTAATACGACTATAAAATGCCATATAATTACTCGACCGTGGTATTCCACACGGTTTTATGCCATCGGGGCGGATTAGCATAAAGGGAATCATTAAAAAAAAAAAAGTAAATTAAAATCTCCGACTGAAGAATTACTACATGATAACTATACAGTTTAAGGTTGTTTTATTTGAATACGAGTGGAATAATTAGGCGAATAATGTTTAGTAGAAGGAGAGGACTGTGACCAGATTTTGCGTACATGTATTTCATTGCAATAATAAAAAATATTCATTGGATCTGATAAGAAATTAACCAAAATGTGCCAAACAATTTGGGACCATTCCGTTATCGCGGGTGCAACATTTAAACGCATTTAAAGTTTTTTACTTGTAAAATGAAATAAAATTTTAATTCAATTGAAATACATACAAATAATTACTAGGAATTTTTAAAAAGCTATCGCGGGTGCAACCAAATTGACCCACCATTTTCAAGATTCTGAACAAAAACACAAAATTCTGTTAAATATTGAACTTTTATTATATTATGCCTTCATATTTTAAAAGCCAATACAATAATTAACTAAACTAATCATTGAAATGATACAAAACATAAATTAGCAAGAAATTTTTTACTTTTAAAGCGATCGCGGGTGCAACACGTCTAGCATAAGTGAACATAAACCTTATTATAATTATATACAGTGCGAACGTAAAGGTTGGAATAAATTCATTTCAAATTCAGGGTCGATTTTTATTTTTAACTGCGGGTTTTCTTACTATAATTTTATGTATACAGGGTGGCCCAAAAATAAGTTACGGTCATCAACGTAATTTTTTTAAATGTAAACACCTATTTTTTATTTTATAGATTTAGGTTCTACATCAAATTCTAAGTACATTTCATGTACCATGTCCTATACCTAAACTTGACCGTTGACGATTGAACACAATAAAAGGCTATTTTTGGAAGAGTTATTTATATCAAGCAAGAATACATAAAAATATTTTAATTAATTTATTAAGTGTTGAAAATGGCTGCCACGAATGAACCTCTTGGCAATATCCCAGTCGATGCTGAAATTCTTGTAAAACGTTATCGATAACAGAAGGTTCTATCAATCTTATTTCTTCCGTTATTCTAATTTTTAAGTCTTCAATGTTGTTTGGCCGATTAACATAAACTTTGGACTTAAGACACCCCCCACAAAAAAAAATCTAAAGGAGTCAGACCCAGCCATTCAATTGCACCCCTCCGACCAATCCAACGTCCAGGGAAAACGGTATCCAGGTACTGGCGCACGGGACGAGTGTAATGGGCTGGAGCTCCATCTTGCTGATACCATAAGGAATTATCTAATATATCTGGGTCTTCTGGATCGGGGTATAAAGTGGCAAGGCATGGAACCAAGTCATTTTCTAAAAACTCTAAATACCTCTCACCATTCAACATGTATCAGAGGTGAAAGTTAACTTGTGAAATAACGTCACATATCACAGTTAACTTTATCGAATGGATGGGGTATCAGTTAAAGTTAACTTTATAAAAAATCCTGGCTTTTGACATATATTCTGTCAATAATTTTGAATATAACCTAACACTGGAAAAGTATGTATTTCTCGACATATAGATAGCGGTAAAAAACGAATATATCTCCTCGAGACTACCGGACTGTCAAGCATCTGATATGTCATATAAAATGACACAATTTTTTATAGTTTTTAGCTTGTAGAGGCTTTCATTCTAGAAGTATATACGGCCAAGCCAAACCAAAATAAAAACACGAAATATTCATCTTTTGACAATAATCATGGCGCTAATAACGTCTCAAAGACGAGAAGAAGAATAGGGACGTTTATAAAACTTAATTTTTATAACTAAGGGTAACTTGATGGTTAAAGTTAAAGTTGACTTTTAAAAAATATTTATAATACCGGCCCTAAGAAAAGCTTTAAAAATTTGAAAATTTTTCAAAATACATGGAAGTCATAAGAAAGGCCTGGACAAATATGAAAATGTCTTCCAAAAGCCTAAAAACATATTTACATATTTCTATGTATATATCTCCGGAAGAGGTAAACGATGAGGTTAAATGCGTAAAGTAACCTCAAAATTTAATTTAAATATTTGGAAGATAAAAAAAAATATTGTAAGTGTCTGAAAATATGAACAAAAAAAATTCTTTAAATCAGAAATTTATAAAATGACTTCAAATGCCTGGAATATATAAAATATGATTTAAACAACCTTGGAGCCTTTAATGGACAAATACCTACAACAAAATAATAAATTATTCAGTTTTTCCAGTGGTGTTAATGTAATCCAGTGTCATTGCTTACAAACTTTAAGGCCTTTAAAATCACTTGAGTATCAAAATTTTAAACTAAATTTCAATTTTATTCCAGTCATTTTGTGTTTTTTTTTGTATCTCTGTTTTGGGCTTTTTTAATTTTCCACGTTTTCCAGGCTTTTAAAATAATATTTCGTACGATTAACAGACTTTCAGATTAAATCTACCTTGTTCAGGCATTTCAATTTTTTCCAGGACCTTTAAAGTTATTTTTTATAACTGAGAAAAATTTTTTTCCAGGAATTAATTTTCCATTATATCTAATAATATAAACTATTTATGTCTTACTTCTTCAATACTTAATATTAAATAGCGTAAAATGTCTTAAAAATGTAACAAACAACCCAGAAATCTTATTTTTATTCCGATTCCTGGAAAATATTTGAAAATAAATAAACCTGGAAATACTGGATCTTTATGATAATAATACAGTTTTTTCAAATGCAGAATTGTTAAAAAAAATTATTCCCATTGCATGATAGTTCTAAGAATTTATTTCAAATGCCTGGAAAAATATAAAAATTTGGCATGTTTATATGTAAAAAATTACGTGTATATCCCTCGAAAAAAAATGCGTAAAATAAAATCAAAGTTTACTTGAAATGCCTGGAAGATGCAAAAAATTACTTTTAAAATCCAAAAGACTGTCTTAAAGCATTAAAAAAAAACATTCGAATTTAAAATTATATTAACTATCCAGTTTTTCAGTCACTTTTGTCTTATGAATTTTAAAATAAATTTTAATTTTATTCCAGGAATTTTGTGTTTTTTTCCTAATATTTTGTCCTCTTTATTTCTGGCTTATGGAAACCCTTTGTTACTCCTTTCAATTAATTTTACATATTTTCCAGGATTTTGAAATCGTTTCGTTTAATTTTCAGATAGTTTCTAATTTTTTTCCAGGATGATATCCTGGTCAGTTTTGTTTCCAGAGGAATTTTGTTGCTTTTAAAGTATCGAATAATAGTAAAAACTTACTCCATGGGTTATTCGGAAATTAATAATCTTGGAACGCCGGTTTATTTAATTTTTCAAGTTTCGGGAATTTAAATCAGGAAAAAATTGAGTTTAAATACACTTCAACGCTTAACAAAAGACTTATTTCCATGACAGTAGGTTTCCAAATAGAGGACTATTTATATAGAAGAAGTTTGGTTGAAGTATAGCTTTTATTCATCTGATTACATGTCAGACTCATTAAGATATAACAGCGAAAACTATACTGCATTTCAAAAAGGTAGAGAGTAAAAAAGTGTATATTACGTAGTTAATGAATAAGGAGAGATAAAAGCGTAGGGTTCATAAACTATAAAAAGGGTACATGTTGATGCGATTTCTAAATGTAACAAATATTAGTATAATATTTAATATACTAATTTGGCAAGTAGTGTAAACTTCAATGTGCTTTAATGTAAATAAATAAATAGAGTTGGTAATAAAAATACAGTGTATTAATATTATTTTAAAAATGTTAAACATAGTAGTATTTGTTGTAACACCGTAGTATTATATATCTAAAACCGTGTATAAAAATAAAAAATTTATCAGCCACTTGCTTCAACCAAAGGAAGTTCTATTCCCGCAATGTCAGTCAACGAAAAAGTTATTGTTTTAGCTGTGCATGATTATTTAAAACACGACCATTTTAGTTTTGTTGTAGATCAAGTTCAACAGGAATGTTCCCATATGACTGGAATAGGAAAATCTACCATTTAAAGACTATATAAGAAAGACAGGACAAGTAGAATCTCCTCAATGAAGACATTAAAGGTACAATTAGAAAAAATGACTAACAAATAATTTATGAGACAAAACTACTTTAAAAATTCCAACTAAATTAAAACCCACTTTTTAAGATATATGGTCCTGCCTGTTTAATACAAAAATACATTTTTAATAACTTGAACTTTATTTCTTTCAAGGCAACTAAGGTATATATAAAGTCACAATAGTTACTTCTTAATCTTGAAAAAATTAATACTCTTCAAGCAATATCTTTCTTAAATTACAATATAATAACTGTAAATTATAAAATGCTTTTTGCTTAACTTTAGCAACATAGACCCCAATTGCAAGCCACGTTCACGTACTTAAGTGGAATATGAATAATACTTTAAGTTTAAATTTGAACTATATTCTGAACATAAACGGCAAATTTGTGCAATTTCATTATAGCCACATTACTGGCTTCAATAAAGTTATTGGGGTCAAATGAAAAAAAATACAGTTGCGTATCATCAGAATAAGCAACAATCTTGCAGTGTTTTGAAGGGGTTACTAAATGCGACATATAGATAATAAAAAGTAAAGGTGTGGAACTTCAGATAAAATATTTACCTTTTCGGAACAATTACCTTTATATGATGTGCTTTGAGTTCTTTGAGAAAGAGAAGATGTAAGTAATTCTAGGACAGATAAATCAAAGCCATAAAATTTAAGTTTAGAAATCAGTAATATGTCGAATGCTTTTGAGTAGTCGAGCAAAATAAGCAGCGTAGCAAACGTAGACACAGTACTGAAGCCCTTACGAAACCCACAATGTTTTTCTGGTATTATTTTATATATATTACCATATTTAGGCATTTGATTGCAGGGTATTTTTCTAAATTTCTTTGATAACACTGGTAGAATGCTTATGATCCTTAAATCTTAAAAATTTATAAGTTCCTTACATTTAACTAAGGTACCTTTGATACTTTTCCAAACCAGGAGAAAATAATTTCTTTCTAAACAGCAATTGATTATATGATTTAACCATCTTCCTCTTGAAATTAGATCAGTAGACTGTTCTGTTATAAATATTGGTCCCAAATACTTGTTACACTCTGTATCTTTCGAATATTTTAATATAATATAGTAGTTTACTTTTCTTCTATATAATTAATTTCATTGTATATTATATACACCTCTCATTCATTTTTACACTCAAGAATGTTGTTCTGTACTCCGTAATATTTGTATTTTATTAGAATTAATTTAACCTATAGCAAGGCTTTGTCAACAACTATGTGTGCTATTTTTTGAGTTTGAATTTGATCAGGCGGTTGACTATTTAAATATTAGATAACGAAGAGAAATATGTATTCTTATATATAGTTTAACGTTTTTATTGTGCAAAAAAAGTATCGCAATTTTAGGACTTCAAATAAAATTGATTTTATTTGAGAAGAATTGCCGACGTTTCAGCCTTTATTGGAACCATCTTCAGGGCTATCTTTGATTAAAAAATCACAATGTCCAGTCCGGGGCACATTTTTTATAGACTTTTATTAAAATAGTGGTAATACTCTATTTTTAGGTTTAATTTATATTATAGTACCTTGCCAGCACGCTTTTATAGTACCACATTCAGTGCTCTTCGTAAAAAGAATTAATTTCGCAATGCAATTTATGATGGTATACAAATATCAAATCATATCATATCAAAGTGGCATACATTAGTGGAGAGACAACCTGTAAGTATTTTGCATACTTAATAAGGTTTTATTACTCCCCACCGATTTGAAATATACTATAAATTACTGTTTGAATTTTCTGGCATACTTGGACCTGAACGTCAATTAGCTAAACAGACTTTTGAATCTTATAAAAAAAAAAACGTAAAATAAGTATTGGCGAATCACCGTACAGCCACCTTCTATTAAGTATTCAGAAAACGGGAATCGGCGGCGACCTTTTTGCCGCCACTTACTGTGCCGAAACCGAATTTTAAACAGTGAATAATTCACGTCACCGGCCGCATCGCCTACGACAATTTGACAACATGATTGCGACCCGGACACGTTGTACATATAAAAATGTTTCGCCTTTTTGCCGTCCGTCCTACCGCCCGTCAATTTTTAACTGCTGTGGGAATCGTGCTTTGGCATTTAATGTCGATTTATAAACTTGACGTTCAGGAAAAGTGTCAAAATCACGTCATGTATGAAGCTTGTATTATGGTGAAAATCGGAATCGTATGTCGGCCATCTTGATTGGTAAAAATTGACAGAAATGACGTTGTTGACATTGACTGATAGAACATCATTTGTCATTGTCATACCATTTGAGTTTGCTATTTGTTATTTTAAATTCATGTCTTATTTTCTAAAAAGTTCCCTTTCAATATTGGGAGTAATGTTTTAATTGATTTGCAGCAAGCAATTCCAGGTTTCTGGTAAGAAAATCTGATTTTATCTATTACTATTATTGTCAATATCTGATGCGAACACCTAAATCGAAAAGGCCCTTTTCTCTATGAGTAACCTTTTTGATTAGGCGTTTGCTTTAGATATTACGATTAAATCATAAGATTGTCAGATTAAATGAAATTTGATTTCCCGCCTTAATTTGGCCACGCCTTTCAACCATTTTGATTGGTCCAATTAGGCACGTCAAACTGTCAAGTTAGTTACAACAGTTTCCGTTGCTTGGCGCTACCTGATTTGTCAGAAGAATCAGTTTGTACTTCTCTATAATATTTGTGTTCTGTGGTGTCAAAATCAGGTTGTTTTGGCGCTCTATATAGCCTTATTTTAATATGTCTTTTAATAATAAAATTAATAACAATACATCTTCTACCCTCCCTTGGCCCAAAAAAAAAACACTTGTCCTATCAACTAAATGGGGTGTGAAATCGAACAAAAGGAGAGAGAGATGATAGGGAGGGTTGAAGAACTAATAACAAACATCTATTTGTCAAACATATTAGTGCCCGGGTGATGGCACCGTCAAGGGCTTCTGCATTATCTAGTGCTCCACCCTAATCTGATATAAATTGCAATGATAACCCTCCAGGCGGCAGTTTTAATACTGTGTTAACTGTGGACGGAACGCACCAATAAGTTTAAGTATGCGGCCGTTATATGGTTTCTGGATTATAGTGTCCTGTACCCTAAAAACTGTTGAAATATTTAAGTTTTAAGTAGTTTGGAGTGTACTCTTCTCAAGGTTGACGAATTCTTGCAATGGTTTAACTTCACATCACGTCAGAAGTGTAGGGAGCGTGCTTTATTAATATTCTTATATGGATTTATAAAAAATATGTTATTTTGCCTCTGTCTACTTTAAAAATTATATTTTTTTGGTATAGATCACTCAAAGATATACCGTTGAACTTTGGACCGCAATAAAACAATAATTATCTTTTGGATCATATGGATGGTTTAATATTTACTTGCATTGCAAAATATCAAGTAGGTACGACTGTCATGACAGGTATGTCAAAAAATGTAAATCTGTGTATATACATATACACTCAAAAACAGTGCTATTAGATTGGATATCATGGACGAAAAACGGAGATTTTTCAAAAGAATTTCTTATTGGACAAATGTTTGGGGTGGGTGGGGGGGTAAGGTTTGTGTTGATAAAAAACAATGTTTTCGCAGAAAATATATATTAAATATTTATTTTAATTACACCGTTATTTTTTAATTTAATATAATTTTATACATATATATACATCTTTAATTTAGTTGGACAACTTTAACAAACTTTAAAATTGAACAATTACAGCTTGTAGAATAAGTAGTCATTTTATAAATTTCTGATTTAAAGAATTTTTTTTGTTCATATTTTCAGACATTTAAAATATTTTTTTTTACCTTCTAAATATTTAAATTAAATTTTGAGGTTACTTTACGCATTTGACCTCATCGTTTACCTCTTCCGGAGATATATACATAGTAATATGTAAATATGTTTTTAGGCCTTTGGAGGACATTTTCATATTTGTCCAGGCCTTTCTTATGACTTCCATGTATTTTGAAAATTTTTTCTAATTTTTCAAGCTTCTCTTAGTCGAAAAAATCTCAAAAAATCACCTCTATAATAAGTCTACAATTTAACCAGAGGTCAATTATTCCAGCATATTTAGCAATAATAATTTTTCTTTGAAAAATTTAAATAATGACCAAAATTAATAATCCAGATTAAAGTCTTCTCGTGTGTCGATCTTTATCACCTCAATTCTCCACCCCATACCAGCCGTAATGAATTTTATTGCCCCCTTTATGATTTTATTTAATGTTATATTAGATCTTTAAATAGTGAGGGTTTATTTCAATAAGAGGGCTCGATATTATACGCGCATTTGATTTTCAATATGCTCGGAATCAGGGTTTCGGGGGACACGGACCACCTGCACCAAAGTCCGTCTATTTCCACTATATAATATGAGACAAAGAATTGAAACTTTAAAGGAAAAAATTATGTCCAGTGGCATGCAATAAAACGGTATTTATTTTTTTTGTCGAAAACGAAGTGAGATATTAAAAAAATACAAAAGGCCAAAAAGTTGTATTTTTAAATGCTCCAACAAACAACAAATATTAAATTTAAAAAAAGGCAGTGGTGTACATGTCCCCCGGGACACCACTGCACCTTATTATTTTAATCTAATTTGAACTAAATTACCTTCTTAATGCAACAAGTAATACTGCCAAATATCAAAAGAATCGAGTAAATATTTTGTTTAATATTAATAAAAAAATAATATTTAAAAATTTATCACCACTGTATCTTGAAAACCGTGCTTTTCCAGACCCATGTTTATAAAAACTTTTTCCCATTGAAATATCTCCGCCTATTTTTCGAACACCCTGTATAAAAAGGGTGCAAACTTCTCAATAATAAAAAGTACTAACTCTACAAATTCCGCTATCGCTTTAGGACAAATAGTACCAGGATCTGTTCAGGAGAAAATAACTGCACCAAGCGGTTTCATTTTATGTGTGGGAACTACAAGTCTTCAGGGTAGTACCCGATATTTACGCATTATTTTATCCATTTTATTACCCGATAAACGTAATCGACCCCACAAGGAAACACGCCACCGCGGTTTTACGGTCGATTTTATGGCGAAAGTGAGTGCTATACGCGATTAATTTCGTGCGGTCAGGTTTAAAGGGAATATTAAGGTTGTTTATTTGTCTTAAACTTTTAGACCCGATGTATTTGTACAACGTTTGGAATAATCGTGGATTCGGGTGTGGGGATAAAGAAATTAAATTCCGGAAACACCTATTAATCGTTTTTTAAGTTCTAAGGTTATTTTCTTAAATTTGTTCAAAATAAAACAGATAATTAACGCATTTATTAGAGGAATTTGTGTTTTAATTTTCAAATGTCTCACCGATTTTAAGGTAGATGAGAAATTTTTGGAAAAAACGCTGAAATAGGTGTCGAATGAATTTATTAGGAGAGTCTGTGTTTCAATTTTGAAACCGCTATCTCTCTTAGTCTCAGAGATATGAGCAATTGATCCGTTAAAAATTAAAAAATTATATTTTTTTTTAAGGATTAAGAATATTTTCTTAATTTTTCTTTTTTGAAAAAATTGCTGAAATAAGGATTAAATGAATTTATTAGGAGAATCTGTGTTTTAAATTTCAAATTTCTATTTTCCTTATTTTCAGAGATAATTGCAATTGGTCCTGTAATAATTAAAAAATTGTATTTTTTTGTTAAAGATTAATGATAATTTCATTATTTTTATTTTATGGAAAAAATACTAAAACAGGGGTCAAATGAATTAATTAGAAGAGTCTGAGTTCCAAATTTCAAACATTTGTCACTTTTATTTTCAGAGATATGAGCAATTGATCCCCTAGTAATTAAAAACCAATATTTTTTTAAAGGTCTAAGAATATTCTTTTTAACTTTTCTTTTTGGGAAAAACAGTGAAATAGGTGTCCAATGAATTTATTAAAAGAATCTGTGTTCCAAATTTCAAATCTGTATCTCTCTTATTTTTAGAGATATGAGCAATTTGTTGTTATTCCAATATAAAAAGGTCGATATATTAGTTTATAGTTTTTTTTTGTTGGGTTCAAGAGCTTACATCACTATTAATAAATCTGCTGAGCTTCTATTCGATTTCCTGGCAAGTGGCCTTCTTAAAAAATGTTTATTAGGCAGTTTGTGTTTCTGTTTCTATGTAAGCATCGCCTTTAAAAAATAAAGTTAAATGTAGTTGTCTCGCGGAGCCCGTTTTATAATAATTACATTTTATCGATTAATTTCGTTCTTTAAATAAATAGCTTAAACAAATTAATCTTGGGGTTTTCATTGCGTCCTGAATCCTGTATATTCCAACAGGTTATGGGCCCAGGAGCGCAAAACACTTGATTTGGTTTATTTTTAAGTTTGTTTAGTCGTGCCGTTGGGTCGTTAAAAAATATAATGGCGAGGAATGAAAGTACAATAATCGATTCGAAGATGATAAACTGAAAGGGCGTGAAAATTATTCGGTGTGGAAGTTCCAAATGAGTGCGTTATTAAAGTTAGACGGACTTTGGAACTGTGTTACTGGAAAATGGGCTTAGGATGCTGATAGTGCGGCTAAAGCGCGACGTGAGGAGAAAGCCTTGTCAAAAATAATTCTTTCTCAGGATAAGTCGACGTTTCCGCACGTGATGTAAGCCGAAAACGCTAAGGATGCATGGAGTGCCCTTGAAAAGGCGTTTGAAGACAAAGGGTTGCACCGAAGACTCAGACTGCTCCAAAGTTTATGCTCCATAAGGCTAGAAAACTTGGAGCTACGTAAATGAAGTAATGGCTCTTTCCCAGCAACTAATCTCCATTGGGAAACTATTAGATGATGAATTCTTAGGAGTTATAATGTTGCAGGGACTGACTGAAGAGTACGAGCCTATGGTTATGGCCCTTGAAAATTCGGGTGTAGATATAACCTCCGACTTTGTAAAGACCAAATTACTTCAGGACAAAAAGTGGTAAAATGGCAAACTAAATGGGGACAGTGCTTTAGTTTTCAGGAAATTTAAGAAACCCACATGGTGCTGGAGCTGTAAGCAGAAAGGACATTATAAAAATCAATGTCCTGCTCAAAAGGACCCGGCTCAATCCTCAAATCTTACCAAAAATAAGGATCATCGAGGAGGGAAGAGTTTATTTGCTGCTGCTCTGGGTGTTAATATGAATGGCTCGTCATGGTACGTGGACAGTGGCGCGTCATCTCACATGACAGGGAATCGTGGTCTGCTAAAGGACATTACCGATTTGCACTCAGGACAGGAAATAATTGTGGCAAATGACTCGAAACTGTGTGTCAGTGGTACCGGTAAAAGTGTCGTGAAACTAAAGCAAGATGGCAGAGAAATGGACATACAAGGAGTTAAATATGTTCCAGAACTTCCTGTTATTTTGTTATCTGTGAACTCTAGGGTTTCGAAGGGATACTGTGTTTATTTTGACTCCGAGGGATGCAAAATAGTTGACCAGGAGATTGAGGAGCCAGTAGCTACGGCGACAAATGTTGATAGCATTTATAAACTGGATGTTGTTCCGGATTATGTCAACGTCGCAAGTACCTCAAATTCACAGATGCTGTGGCATAGGAGATTGGGACATTTTAACCATTATAGCATGAAATTGCTACAAAATGGATTGGCAGCAGGTATCTCTTATTCCGAAAAACAGGTTCCGGAATACTGTGAAAGTTGTCTTAAGGGCAAACAAGCAAGAAAACCGTTTCCCTATAAAAAGGACAAAAAGGTTGTGCCACATAAACTGGACCTTATCCACTCAGATCTTGAGGGACCTATAGAAGTTGAATCTTTTGGTGGTAAAAAATATATATATTCACCCTAATAGATGATAACACTAGAAAAATATTTTGTTATTTTCTAAGTACGATGAGGTTCTAGAAAAATTCAAGAAATTTTGCTGTATGGTGGAAAATCAAGTAGAACGAAAAATAAAAGTTTTAAGGACGGATAATGGCGGTGAATACTGTAACGAAAAATTCTTGCGTGATCGTGGGATTAAGCATGAATTGACAGTGCCGTACAGTCCTCAACAGAATGGCGTGGCAGAACGCTATAATCGCTCCATACTTGAGAAAGTTCGTTCTATGCTGATGGATTCTAATAGTCCAAAACAAATGTGGGCGGAGGCAGCCAATACAGCGGTATATTTGTTGAATCTTTCTCCAACAAAGAAACTAGCTGGATCTACGCCAGCAGAAAAATGGACTGGCAAGAAGATTGATATAAGCCACCTATGGATCTTTGGGTGTAGGGCTTATGTTCACATACCAGATGTCAAACGGAGGAAACTAGATGCTAAGAGCAAGGAATACATCTTTGTGGGTTATTGTGAAAATAGTGTTGGATACCGTCTTTTGGATCCAAGTAACCATCATGTAAAAATAGCCAGAGATGTTGTATTCTTAGAAGACTCAATGCCAGATCGTGCTAGCTTGGATACTCATACTTTACAAGAGGCTTTAAGGGTGATAACACCACCAGAGACTCTTGACGAAGCTGTAGAGAGTAATACTTCCAGTACTACCAGTACAACTGATGAGTTCGAGACATCGTCAGAGCGTACAGAATCACCAGACGAAGTGAATAGTGAAGTGTCAGTGAGTGAAAGTGAAACCCAAGCAGTGATCGGTGAAAACCCCGAGGAACCTAGATATCCGTGTAGAATAAGACGTCTGCCTGAAAGGTATGGTAATTGTATTACTAATGATGATATTGTTGATTTTGCAATGATAGCTTTGTCAAATGATCTAGAGTCAACAACTGTTTCTGAAGCATTGTCAAGTACCAGAAGTTCTACATGGCGACAAGCTATTAAAATTGAATTAGATACTTTTAACGCTAACAATACTTGTAAATTGGTTGACAAATCTCACAATAAAAATGGGTTTTTAAAATCAAACATAATGAAAATGGGGAAATCGTTAAGTACAAAGCTAGGCTAGTTGCTAAGGGCTTCACCCAAAAATATGGTGTTGATTACCTTGAAACTTTTTCACCTGTCATTAGATTTAGTAATTTGAGGTTATTGTTGGCTATGGCAGTAGAATTAGATTTTGAGGCCGATCATTTAGACGTAGAAACTGAATTTCTAAATGGTGACATTGATGGGGAAATTTTTATGAGTCAGCCTGATGAAGGTTTTGAAGTTCAAGGTTCAGAAAACAAAGTATGTTTATTAAAAAAGGGAATATATGGTCTAAAGCAATCATCTTTGGTATGAAAAAGCTCATAAAGTACTTTGCAATTTAAATTTTGTGCAATCAAGTATAGAGCCTTGTATGTTCTTTAAAGTTTCTCAGAGTTCTCTAGTTGTTGTAGCACTCTAGGTTGATGATTTCTTTTTTTTTTATAATAACCATACAGAGGCTAAAATTCTAAAACAGGAGTTAAATAAAAATTTCCACATCAAAGACTTTTGGACGATTTCTCATATGCTAGACATGAAAATAGAGAGAAATTTTTCTAAAGGCGAATTAAAAATTAGTCAAGAAAACAACATACAAAAATTATAAGATAGGTTTGAAATGACTAATTGCAATACTATTACTACTCCAGTAGAGTTAGGTAAAAATTTCGCTAGTGACGAAAGTTTTTATGACGCCCTATATCAGCAGTTAATCAATTATGTATCTTGCAGTATGTACAAGACCAGATATTGCTTTCTCTGTCTCTTTCTTTAGCCAGTTTAACAATAATCACTCTAAAGAACATTGGTTAAGTCCTAAAAGGATTCTTAAATATTTAAAGGGAACTAAAAGTTTGAGAATTGTTTATAAAAAATCAAATGATCCTTTGACTGGTTTTGTTGATTCCGATTGGGCAAACAATGTAGTTGATAGAAAATCTTTCTATGAGTATATTTTTACATTAGCTGGGGGACCCGTATCTTTGTTAAGAATTTGTATCCCAAATTTAAAACCTGTATCTTTTTAATTTTAAGAGATATGAGCATTTTCTCTCTAGAATCTCCTTTTAAGAAATAATTTCTTTTCTCATTATTATTTTGAACATTATAAGAAGAATAATCCAAGAATATTATTTTGATAAGACGCACGACCCTTGCCCTAAGCCTCAAGACTTAATTATATATATTCCTGGAACATTCCATCAGGTATATCAGTAAGCGTTAAAGGGGTTTTTGAAAACATCATCAAACAATAAATTAACGACGATGTGACGGCAGCCTCTAAAGTCCCATAAATTAGTAAAAATGTCCGTTAAACCGACGAAAAGGCGACCCGATACGCTTTTTGTCTTAAACGCGTCTAAACAGCAGTTTTAAAAATACATATATACCGAAAACAAAACGGTTTTCGGCCCCTCGCCTGATAAATGTTCTTAATAGAACTAAAAATATCACAAAAGCGCACAAGAAAGGTTCAACCATCATCAATTACGGTGATTTAACACCTCGAACGTTAATTTATTAGTTTGACGAAACATAAACGGGGACAATGTAGAGGGAAAAAGCGCGGTTTTTCACACAGTCGGGCATTTTAAGTAGACATCAAAAAAACGCATTTTTTTCCATTTTATCATCATCGTTTTACCTTGAAAGTACCTTGTGGAACGTTTGTTTTTCGTAAAAATTCTTTAAATAGTTTACTAGCGTACGGTATGTCGAATTTTGCATAGATAAGATAGTGCGGTTAATTGTTGGTATTTTGCATTATTCTTGGGAATGTGGCATTATTTTTTTTTTAAATAAGGCAGTTAAATAGTTTTTATCTAAAAATTAAATTTAAAGTGAGTTATGGCCACAATATTGATCACTCTATATATATTTGCTTACTATTATGTTAACGTTGCTTTGTATGCTAGTTTAAGTCTATATAAGATCATGTAACGGCCTTATGCCTTAATCTTCGTTGTACCATACTTGCTGCTTGTAATTATTGTCAAATAAAAACTGTTTTTTAAAACGATAAAAAACATAACTGGCGCAGTCGGTAGGATCAATACGTTTGCCAAAACAATTTAGGACCACCAAAAGCTAATTGCTCAACAGCTCTGATCCAGAAAGCTGAGAATTCACCCCAAACCCATTGTGTCTCTTCCTATTGTACAAGCCATTACCCATGAATTTGTATTGGTAGGCCCAACTTCCCCCTCAAGAGTCAAAAGAAGAAGAAGAATCTTATTCGCAACTAGACCTAGTTTGGTACCATACAAATGTGAAATCGAAATCTTAAGATCCCAATTTTGGAATGAGTAAAACAATTCTGGACTATGTACCCTTCCAGTTACCAGAAACATCTTTTACTTATATTGAATTTCAATTACCTTATGGAAACGATCCAGCTCGACTCTATCGATCCAATGTTAATAAAAGCACTTCAAGACCAGGTAAGAATTATTAAAACCCTTCTAGAAGAAAATGACCAAATCTATCCAGCTACATGGAGTTTAGCCACAACCCTTGGAGTCATACTGATCCTGTGCTGCATAACCTTTGCAGTATACGAATTATTCTTCAAGAAAAGAACAGTTCCAGAAGATCCAGAAAAAAAAGAAGACGCCACCGAGAATGTTGAAACAAACATGACATTCCTGTTGTTTCAATCTTAGGAGGGAGGAGTTATGGCCACAATATTGACCACTCTATATATTTTTGCTTACTATTATGTTAACGTTGCTTTGTATTATCTTTCGCTGTATTTGCTAGTTTAAGTCTATATAATATCATGTCACGACCTTATGCCTTAATCTTTGTTGTATCGCACTTGCTGCTTGTACTTATCGTCAAATAAAATAAGAAACATAACTAGTTATTTTTTGTGTCAGAACTGTTCATCTTTAGATTGATATAAATGATCAACTGAGGCCCAGAAGTCAGGAAGGAATCAAAATCATCTATAGTCAATCTAAATAAGTCATATTTCCAGACCATCCAGAACGTATCTGTAATGTGTAATGTGTTTTTCATTTTTCGGGTATACCCCCCCGTATGGAATTTTTCACCAAAAATTGATTTTTGTCGAAATCGAACTAACTATACCAGCGTCTTCTTCAGATCACCTACATTACGAAACTACTGGGTTATAACGAGATTCGAGCAGAACTAAGGGAATGAGAGCACTTTGAATATTCGGAAAAGGTCATTTTTCGACTTCGTTTTTGAGGCCAAAAATGGGCTCCAAAAATGCGATATCTCGGTTAATATAAGAGCTACGACCTTGCTAATGGTCTCGTTGAATTCAGAATGATAAAACTAAGAGAAAACCGTTGGAATTTTCCCGATAGGACCCATAGAAGTCAAAATATCGACCTTCAAAGTTTGGGATTTTTCATTTTTCGGGTATACCCCCCGTATCGAATTTTTTCACCAAAAATTGATTTTTGTTGAAATCGAACTAAGTATACCAGCGTCTTCCTCATACCACCTACATTACGAAAATACCGGGTTATAATGAAATTCGAGAAGAACTAATTAAATGAGAGCACTTTGAAAATTCGGAAAAAGTCATTTTTCGACCTCGTTTTTGAGGCCAAACATGAGCTCCAAAAATGCGATATCTCAGCTAATATAAGAGCTACGACCTTGCAAATGGTCTCGTTGAATTCAGAATGATGAAACTAAGACAAAACCATTGGAATTTTCCCGATAGGACCCATAGAAGTCAAAATATCGACCTTCAAAGTTTGGGATTTTTCATTTTTCGGGTATACCCCCCGTATCAAATTTTTTCACCATAAATTGATTTTTGTCGAAATCGAACTAACTATACCAGCGTCTTCTTCAGACCACCTACATTACGAAAATACCGGATATAATGAGATTCGAGCAGAACTAAGGGAATGAAAGCACTTTGAATATTCGGAAAAGATCATTTTTCGACCTCGTTTTTGAGGCCAAAAATGGGCTCCAAAAATGCGATATCTCAGCTAATATAAAAGCTATGACCTCACGGATGGTCTCGTTGGATTCAAAAAGTCGAAACTAAGACAAAACCTTGGGAATTTTCCCGATAGGACCCATAGAAATCAAAATATCGACCTTCAAAGTTTGGGATTTTTCATTTTTCGGGTATACCCCCCCGTATCGAATTTTTCACCAAAAATTGATTTTTTTCGAAATTGTTCTAACTATACCATCGTCTTGCTCTAATCACCCACATCACGAAACTACCGGGTTATAATAGGATTTGAGCAAAACTAACTGAATGAGAGCACTTTTAAAATTCGAAAAACGTCATTTTTTAACCTCGTTTTTGAGGCCAAAAGTGGGCTCCAAAAATGCGATATCTCGGCTAATATAAGAGCTACGACTTCGCGGATGGTCTCGTTTGATTCAAAAAGTCGAAACTAAGACAAAACCGTTGGAATTTTCCCGATAGGACCCATAGAAGTCAAAATATCGACCTTCAAAGTTTGGGATTTTTCATTTTTCGGGTATACCCCCCCGTATCGAATTTTTTCACCAAAAATTGATTTTTTTCGAAATCAAACTAACTATACCATCGTCTTGTTCTTATCGCTCACATCACGAAAACACCGGGTTATAATGGGATTCGAGCAAAACTAACTGAATGAAAGCACTTTAAAAATTCGGAAAAAGTCATTTTTCGACCTCGTTTTTGAGAACAAATATGGGCTCCAAAAATGCGATATCTTAGCTAATGTGAAAGCTACAACCTTGCTAGTAGTCTCGTTGGATTCAGAATGACGAAACTAATACAAAACCGTTAGAATTTTCCCGATAGGACCCATAGAAGCCAAGATATCGACCTCCAAAGTTTGAGCAGAACTAAAAAAAAATTCTTGCGAATTCCTGTAAATAATGAGTCAATATTTGAAATTTTAGGAAAATATTTAAAATTCCTGGAATTAATGAGCCATTATTTTAAATATAGGAAAATAAGAAAAATTCTTTCAGGCGTTTTAACAGACTCTTCGATTATATCACAGATTTAACTAGCTAACGCAAGTTAGCTAGTTAAATCTGTGATTATATCCAGTCTAGACATATAAATGTTGTTCCAAGATTTTCAGGTCTTTTTTATTTCGAGTCATTCTTCACGTCCTCCAAGTAACTATGGTCAATATTTGTATATTTTCCAGACATTCATTCATTTTGTATTATTTCGAATAATATTAAATATAATCTGAAAAACATGCAAGATATACTATAATAATGATCCCACTGGATACGTTGTAACCCCATCAGAGTAATGTTAGCAACGGAATACGAGCAACGGCGGATGGCGGTTCACGAGGACGCGCACGATGTCGAAGCGGCGCTTATGAAAATTAATACTTTACTCAACACAATCATGCAAAAATTTAAGTGCATTATAAGTTCCATTAGATGCATTTTCTTAATGCAAAAAATTCCTCTTACCTGATTTTGTTATGTTGGCACAATTAATAATATTATGTGAAATCGAATCCGAATAAAATTATTTTAAAATCGATATAAGACGTTTAATATTTAAAGATTAAAAAAGACACTGGTATTTTGGTATAAAGAAGAGACCAAATTCGGTATATTCGACAATTGGAGGGTAAAAAAACAACGTTGCTACAGGTAAAAACTTAAGATATTTTTAAGAATGATAACACAATATCTATAGATATTTATTGTATATGTCTTTTAAAAAAGCCGACGTATTTAAAAAAAACTATAATTTTTTTACTATGTTCCAAAGACCAAATTCGGTATATCCTCTTCAGACCCAAGAGTCTATTACATGAAATTTACAAAAACACATTGCAGGTAGTATGTTAATAAAACAATTTTCAATTTTTTTTTGTTTTACTTTTGCAGGAGGTGTATTTTGCAAATGTTAATTTTCCACAGCCAGGTTTTCGACACTTAGACCGTGATTTTGCTGGTTCTTCATAAAAGTAGGTAAATGCTTATTTCCTTGTTTTCTGTCTCTCTTGTCTGGTACGGGATCAACTTTTCTTTGCTTGCGAGAAGTTTGTAATTCATCTTCTTCTTCCTCAATATTATTTTCTTCATTTTTGCTTTCATTAGCAGAATGAATTAACGATTTACCCAGCGAGAGTTTGAAATCAAGATAATCCATAATATCCCTCTTTGCATGATTTAAAGACATAGCAGTCTCTCGGTATTCTAACCAGATAGCAGCAATTGGAAAATCACAAAAGTGATAAATCGTCCATTTGTCTGTTCGAGCACGCATAGGATACTTTCCAATCACTCTATCCAGTAGATCCACCCCTCCCATTTTTAAATTGTATTCATTTACTATTGCAGGCTGATTTATTGTTATGTATTTATTTTCGGTTTTGGACCAACGTGAACATGTTCCTAGTGGCTCAACGCCAGTAGATGATAAAGCAAAGTGTACAGGTGTCGAATCAAACCACTTTACTGAATTGACGTTGGAATCCTGTCTTATCAACTGGTCATGATTATTTAAATCGTTATCTTTTAAAAATGTTGCGTTTTTTGGAAGCCTATTTAGCATCATGGTTCCTGTTAGGGTTAGTTTTCTGGACAATAATGCATCTATTAGTGGAATAGATGTAAAATATCTGTCAGTGTAAACTGAAACATCAGCTGGTAAAGTATCAGTTAGTTTGAGTATCATTCTGCCACCTATATCAAGCTTCTCTGGTACAGAAGTGAGCGCTCACTCTAGTGATGAGCCTTTTCCTTCGTACAAGTAAAAATCCAAAGGAAATCCAGTTGGTGTTGTCATTTCAAAATTCTTAATGCCTACTGGTTCAGGTTTTCCACGCACAAATTGTCGCATTATTACTTTACCATGAAATGGTATCATCTGTTCGTCGATTGATGCCGCTTCAGTACGTTTATTTGTCTACATCCTTTCAAAACTCTGTCAAGCATTGGCCTTACTTTCCAAAACCTATCTAAACTCTTTTGCTCCCTTGATATCTTGTCATCTTCTACAAGTTTTAGACGACAGCGCAAACCAAAGTATCGGTCTCTGGTAATATTATCAGATATCATGGGAACCCGCATTTCTCTGGACCAAAACATCCGAATTCTTGGAAGTCCGTAAATTCCCATTAATATCGACACTCCAAAAAAACATTTTTATTTTATCAGAAGTAGTCTTGAAAGAACGACCTTTATCCTTTACTTCTCTCATGTTTGTGTAAAGTGCAATATCTTCGTAAAAGTCGTCTGAAATGTATTTTTCTAAATATTTGATGGGGTAACTCTTTGTTTACATCAGCAGCATCATTCAGAAATGGAAAAGAATGTACCTCTAGCTTGACAGTTTGGCCCCAACTTTATTTTCTTGCTGGGAGAAAATGAGACAAAGGGTCGGTTTGTTGATCTTCTTCACCTTCAGCAAAATGCGTTGTCAAATGAGGTACTCCTCTTCATCTTCTGATGACAGCTCTCCGATATCTGACTGGTTCAAATCAATGTTGAATCATCAAAAAATAAAAATTAAAAGTAGTTTTTATGAACTAAAAAATAATAATATAATATATATCTGAATCGGTAGAATCCCAAGGTATCACCAATGATACCTTAACTAAAACTCTCCAAATCGTCCGAAATTTTAACTTTTTTCACAATTTTTTATTAAATCGTAATTCTGCAAGCTACAAACTATATTTTAAACAAAACAAAATAATTAATTTTTTTATACTTACGTTTAGTTCTACTTAAAACCATGGTCCAAGAAACACAAGTCCAAACGTAAACAAACCGCATAAAATTATAACCTCAAAATGTCAAAATCGCGTGCGGAAAAAAATATAAACAGTATCAATATACAATATCTATAGATACAATATCTATAGATACATATATCTATAATACAGTATCTATAGATACTTATTATACATGTCATTTAAAAAACCCAACGTATTTTAAAAAACTAGAATTTTTTTACTGTGGTAAAAGAATAGAGAATATTTTTTAATACCGATTTTGGTCTATTCTTTTATCATAGCAAAAAAATTCTAGTTTTTTTTAAAATACGTCGGCTTTTTTTAAACGACATACATAACAAGTATCTATAGATATTGTATTATCATCCCTTAAAAAAGCAAAATTTTTCACTGCTAAAAACAATGTTTTTTTCCTCCAATTGTCGAATACACCGAATGTGATCTCTTCTTTTATCATAGTAAAATTACTTAAGCTCTTTAAAATACGTCGACTTTTTTAAACGAAATATATAATAAGTAAGTATATAGATATTGAGTTATCATCCCTAAAAAAATTTCAACCATAATACCGGTGTCTTTTTTAATCCTTAAATATTAAACGTCTTATATCGCTTTTAAGATAATTTTATTCGGATTCGATGTCACATAATTTTATTAATTGTGCCAACATAACAAATTGCATTGAGAAAATGCATCTAATGGAGCTTATAATGCACTTAAATTTTTGCATGATTGTTTTGAGTAAAGTATTAATTTTCATAAGCGCCTTTTCATAACTGCGGTGGTCAAAAGTCAAATAACGTGACAATTAACTCATAAAACTACCCCAAAGTCCGCAAACCCCCTTAAAAAAACAAAACCTCTAGACTCTCTCACAACACCTTTAAAAAAAATAATTATAATTTATAAAACAGTTCACAATACCGTATACATATATATCCAGGGACAAAAGACAATTAATTACATCTGACATATATTAAAATTCCTGGCCTAAACCCTCTTATAATGCGCTGCTGCAGTAGGGCGTTTAATCGTGGCATCATGGGCAAGTGGTCACCCCAACTAATAAATGTTCGAGCAGTTTAATATGCTGCCGAGGAAACCCCAACTTCAGCAGGAACGAGAGAAGGCCTTTGTACTGCTACACGAGATGACTTTTAATATCGACTTATCTGTATGTGTTTAGGATATAAAGGGGATGGGTGGGCCAAGGGGTTTCCTAAAGGGAGCATCACCTTTATTGGGTTTTTCCTTTTGATCCAACAATTATATTGTATATGAGTTTTATTTAATTGGATTAATAAAGTAGAAGGTGAAGGCAGGCATGCGAGTTCTTACCTGGAATTTAAAATATCAATTTACAGAAATTTTCTCATTTTTCATAGGGAGGATAATTCTGGCTCAAGAATTTAAATAAATAATAAACCAAATTCGATTCGAGATTAAGTAACTTTTAAGGCTTTTTTCGGAACGCTCTATTAAATTCGTAAATTTTAATATATATAGGCACTTGTTTAGTGTACCTTGCAGGGGTAGTCATTAAAACTTTTATAATAACCCTAAGGGTTATTAATCTTTTCGCGTATACTTTGCCTTTAAATTAGCGGAAGCCATGCTTCCAACTTTGGAATAATAAACTTCATATTTCGCGGGAATATTTTGCGGGAGTAATGAAGTTTTCCGGTTTAGAAGGTGCATTTCAGACTTAAGAAATAAGAAAAGTATGTTACCAAAGTCTTGGTTCAAAATGGTTCATATTGGTTTTAATATATTAGAATGAGTGTGTAAGAGAGGTGTTTGCTGCTTGATAACGTTGAATTTTTAGCATGGTTTTAGGAGCGAATCATTCCTAGATATTTTTCCATATTATTTCTAAGCCATTTAAGATATTTGTATACGTCCTTTACAGTGCTATAAAAGGCACTTTTTAGTAAAAATATTCGTGAAAAAAAATAATAATATCCTTTATTGCTAACAAAATGATTTCTAATTACAAAGCATTGTCAAGATGGTGCACCATTATAGTGCTGTGTGTGATACACTTTAAAAACATAAAAACGATAATAGTATATACCGGGTGATACAGAAAACAGGGAACACTTTTTTTACTTTTTAACATAACCAAATGAAGTTGGAATGAAATCATATTCTGAGAACAATGATACTGCATTTGCTACTTTTTGTTTTATACTCATAAAAAAGATCATTTTTTTAAATTTTAAAATAGGGTGCCCTGAATGCGTTGATCAAGTTTCAATTTTTAATCAACTAATCACGGAAAAATAGTTTTAGTTAAAATTAGTTCTATTTAAAATGTCTAAACCATTAATTTTGGCATTTTCTTTATTTTTTTTAATAGCACATTATTGGGAATAAATACCTTTGAAATAAGGTTTTTTTCCCAATAATTTTATATGATCGGTTGATAAATAAGCCCATAAGAAGAAAAAAATTAAGTCACATAAATAAACGCATTTAATTAATAAAAATAGCATAGAAGGCGCCATTTTGACGCGTTCTTTAATTATTTTTCAATTGACACAATATATGACATCTTGTCAAGTTTAATTATTACTTGTTATTGAAATAAATATGCCGTAATTTCTGAAAGAATTTCAATGTTTACTAATATATGAAATGTTTGCTGACTGTATTTATTTAAGCAATAAAACACAATGTAAATTATAATTTTTCCATGATTACTTGATTAAAAATTAAAATTTTATTTGAAAAAAAAATCTTTTTTTTTCAAAAAAAATTGTTTTTTATCTCCCTGTATATTTTTTCGAAAAACGCTGAAATAGATGCCTAATCAATTTATTTGAAGAATATTTGTACAAATTTTCAACTCTCTAACTTTCTTCTTTTTTGAGTTATAGACATGTTGTTGGGATTTTTTGAAAAAAAAAATCACATTTTCCCAAAAAAAATTATTTTTCATCTCCCTGTATATTTTTTGGAAAAACGCTGAAATAGGTGTCTAATCAACTTATTTGAAGAATATTTGCGCAAATTTTCAACTCTCTAACTCTCTTGGTTTTTGAGTTATAGACATGTAATTGGGGTTTTTTGAAAAAAAAATCACATTTTCCCAAAAAAAATTATTTTTTATCTCCCTGTATATTTTTTTGAAAAACGCTAAAATAGGTGTCTAATCAATTTATTTGAAGAATATTTGTACAAATTTTCAACTCTCTAACTCTCTTGGTTTTTGAGTTATTGACATGTTGTTGGGATTTTTCGAAAAAAAAATCACATTTTCCCAAAAAAAAATTATTTTTCATCTCCCTGTATATTTTTTTGAACAACGCTAAAATAGGTGTCTAATCAATTTATTTGAAGAATATTTGTACAAATTTTCAACTCTCTAACTCTCTTGGTTTTTGAGTTATTGACATGTTGTTGGGATTTTTCGAAAAAAAAATCACATTTTCCCAAAAAAAAATTATTTTTCATCTCCCTGTATATTTTTTTGAAAAACGCTAAAATAGGTGTCTAATCAATTTATTTGAAGAATATTTGTACAAATTTTCAACTCTCTAACTCTCTTGGTTTTTGAGTTATTGACATGTTGTTGGGATTTTTCGAAAAAAAAATCACATTTTCCCAAAAAAAAATTATTTTTCATCTCCCTGTATATTTTTTTGAACAACGCTAAAATAGGTGTCTAATCAATTTATTTGAAGAATATTTGTACAAATTTTCAACTCTCTAACTCTCTTGGTTTTTGAGTTATTGACATGTTGTTGGGATTTTTCGAAAAAAAAATCACATTTTCCCAAAAAAAAATTATTTTTTAACTCCCTGTATATTTTTTTGAAAAACGCTGAAATAGGTGTCGAATCAATTTATTTGAAGAATATTTGCGCAAATTTGCAACTCTCTAACTCTCTTGGTTTTTGAGTTATAGACATGTAGTTGGGATTTTTTCAAAAAAAAATCACATTTTCCCAAAAAAAATTATTTTTTATCTCCCTGTATATTTCTTTGAAAAACGCTGAAATAGGTGTCGAATCAATTTATTTGAAGAATATTTGCGCAAATTTTCAACTCTCTAACTCTCTTGGTTTTTGAGTTATAGACATGTTGTTGGGATTTTTCGAAAAAAAAATCACATTTTCCCAAAAAAAAATTATTTTTTAACTCCCTGTATATTTTTTTGAAAAACGCTGAAATAGGTGTCGAATCAATTTATTTGAAGAATATTTGCGCAAATTTTCAACTCTCTAACTCTCTTGGTTTTTGAGTTATAGACATGTAGTTGGGATTTTTTCAAAAAAAAAATCACATTTTCCCAAAAAAAAATTATTTTTCATCTCCCTGTATATTTTTTTGAACAACGCTAAAATAGGTGTCTAATCAATTTATTTGAAGAATATTTGTACAAATTTTCAACTCTCTAACTCTCTTGGTTTTTGAGTTATTGACATGTTGTTGGGATTTTTCGAAAAAAAAATCACATTTTCCCAAAAAAAAATTATTTTTTAACTCCCTGTATATTTTTTTGAAAAACGCTGAAATAGGTGTCGAATCAATTTATTTGAAGAATATTTGCGCAAATTTTCAACTCTCTAACTCTCTTGGTTTTTGAGTTATAGACATGTAGTTGGGATTTTTTCAAAAAAAAAATCACATTTTCCCAAAAAAAATTATTTTTTATCTCCCTGTATATTTCTTTGAAAAACGCTGAAATAGGTGTCTAATCAATTTATTTGAAGAATATTTGCGCAAATTTTCAACTCTCTAACTCTCTTGGTTTTTGAGTTATAGACATGTTGTTGGGATTTTTCGAAAAAAAAATCACATTTTCCCAAAAAAAAATATTTTTCATCTCCCTGTATATTTTTTTAAAAAACGCTAAAATAGGTGTCTAATCAATTTATTTGAAGAATATTTGTACAAATTTTCAACTCTCTAACTCTCTTGATTTTTGGGTTATAGACATGTTGTTGGGATTTTTTGAAAAAAAATCACATTTTCCCAAAAAAAATAATTTCTTATCTCCCTGTATATTTTTTTGAAAAACGCTGAAATAGGTGTCTAATAAATTTATTTGAAGAATATTTGTACAAATTTTCAACTCTCTAACTCTCTTGGTTTTTGAGTTATAGACATGTTGTTGGGATTTTTTGAAAAAAAATCACATTTTCCCTTAAAAAATTATTTTTCATCTCCCTGTATATTTTTTTAAAAAACGCTAAAATAGGTGTCTAATCAATTTATTTGAAGAATATTTGTACAAATTTTCAACTCTCTAACTCTCTTGGTTTTTGAGTTATTGACATGTTGTTGGGATTTTTTCAAAAAAAAAATCACATTTTCCCAAAAAAAATTATTTTTTATCTCCCTGTATATTTTTTTGAAAAACGCTGAAATAGGTATCTAATCAATTTATTTGAAGAATATTTGCGCAAATTTTCAACTCTCTAACTCTCTTGGTTTTTGAGTTATAGACATGTAGTTGGGATTTTTTGAAAAAAAAATCACATTTTCCCAAAAAAAATTATTTTTTATCTCCCTGTATATTTTTTTGAAAAACGCTGAAATAGGTCTCTAATCAATTTATTTGAAGAATATTTGTACAAATTTTCAACTCTCTAACTTTCTTCTTTTTTGAGTTATAGACATGTAGTTGGGATTTTTTGAAAAAAAAATCACATTTTCCCAAAAAAAATTATTTTTCATCTCCCTGTATATTTTTTTGAAAAACGCTGAAATAGGTGTCTAATCAATTTATTTGAAGAATATTTGCGCAAATTTTCAACTCTCTAACTCTCTTGGTTTTTGAGTTATAGACATGTAGTTGGGATTTTTTCAAAAAAAAAATCACATTTTCCCAAAAAAAATTATTTTTTATCTCCCTGTATATTTTTTTGAAAAACGCTGAAATAGGTGTCTAATCAATTTATTTGAAGAATATTTGTACAAATTTTCAGCTCTCTAGCTTTCTTGGTTTTTGAGTTATGAGCATGTTGATAGGATTTTTTGAAAAAAAATCACATTTTTTCATAAAAAATTGTTTCTTATCTCCCTGTATATTTTTTGAAAAAACGCTGAAACAGGTGTCTAATAATTTTAATTGAAGAATATTTGAGCAAATTTTTAGCTTCCTAGCTTTCTTGGTTTTTGAGTTATGAATCACAAACCCTCTTTTTATATCCATGGCCCTACCCCATAATACTATGCAGTAACCCAACACACTGTAAACAGAGCTATAGTACGCATTCATCAGTTCTTTGATATCAATTGATATCAAATTCTTATTAGTGGTTAATGTTTTTTCCGATCTTATTTATTGTACTATTTTTATTTTGTTTATTATTAAGCTTCTTAATAAGCCCCCAGCTTACCTTAGTTTCATTTTTGGCATCATTTATTAATTTATTGTTTATCTCTATTTTTTCTCTCCTTAAGTTTAAGTTTGTTGTATTTTGCATAAACGCCGACATTACTCGTTTTTTTTCTTAACCAATTGAGGTTTGCTAGTTCTTCCCTCTGTTTTAGTAGTCCATCAGTGAAATTTATTGTGTACATTAATTTTTGTTTTTTCCCTTGTTTTAGTGAAAAAAATACATTAAAATAGCTCCGTAGTGTATCAAAGAATGATGATATTAAGTTAGTTTTATCAGTTTCATTAAGCAAAAGAACCGAGGCTTAGTTTAAAATCTTCCATAGTTCTCCTGCCTAAAATTACTAAATAAAAAGAGGCTAGTGGAATTCGAACTGAAGGATTCCATATTAAAACTTATTAACTGGCCATAGTGCTCTGAAAGTCCTGGTTCTGAGGTTGGCTGATTTATTAAAGAATTTAAGTTTAATGAAGAAAAGAGATCAAACAACATTTTCTTAGATGGTGTTTCTTCTATAGCATTATTATTCAAATCTCCGTAAATATTTAATCCTCCGTCACAATTTAGACAAACTATTGGTAGCACATTACTTATTTAAATAAAAAAATTGTCATATAATAAAAACCAGATTCGTATTCAAAAAACCGTTGGTAAGATGCCAAACTTGTCATTTTTTAAAGCAGAATATGAACCTCAATATTGGCAACTTTTAAAAAAGAATTACCTCTTCTCGTATTGCATATAAAGAAAACCTATCAATCTCTAATAAAATATCAAACTGTTTCACACTTGTTTCTTAATAAAACAACCTTTTTTTTTGTTGTTGTTGTTTTAAAGAGCCTATTAATGGCGGAACATTTTTCCACGCCGACCGTTTAATGGCGGTCATTTCTCCACTTGACAATCGCGGCCCGTTCTACACCAAATCAGTAACAATTAGTAATTGTATCAGGGAACGGGACATTATCGGAAGGAGCTGGAAAAAGTCGAGCCGTTTAATAAGACGATTAAAATTCAGCAGGTGCCCCCGGTTTGTTTTATCTTTATTGGGGCCCCCTTTGGTCGCCGCCTTGTTTAGTGCCCCACCGTCAATTATTCAGGCCTAATGTGCATACTGATCATCGTGGCTTTATCGAAAAATTCCTACAAATCGATGTTGGGCTCGTTATCGGGCCACAGGTGTACCACGACAACGAATAAACTGGATAAAAAAAAGAAGAAAAAACGATGCTGGGATAAGTTCAGTCTAGAGGATATTATACTGAAACGAGAGTATTTTAATTTAAATTTCGATTTAACTAGATGAGAGCACGCGTCTATCGAAGGAAAGCGAGAATTTTTAATTATTGTTATTGATTGTAGAACATTTTCTTAATATTGCTAGAATAGAAGAAATTATGATGCATTCGAAGGTAAAGCAGAAGAGCATGTTATGTAGAACGCGCAACGAACTTAACGTCCTTAAGACGTGAACCAATGACTTCGAAAAAATGTTAAGTGTTCCTCGCTAAATGTTAAGTATTGTTTGTTCCCCCGGCAGACACTAATCGCATACCGCTCTTTATTTGTGACAGATTTATGTCAGCTATTTCGGTATTGAACCTTGATGGCCTCTTTCGTTCGGTGCTATTTTCGCCATATAATATGACCCGGCTCCTTAAATTAATTCCTTAAAAAATGTGCGATTCTATGAAGATCTCTTGGGAAAAAAATGTTTTAAGTTACAAAAATTTAATTGAACGCGGTTTTTTTATCTAATAAAATGTTTTAAACGACCTCATTTGTAGGCAGTAGAAATATATTAGCGCATTTCCATTAGATGATCCTAAAAAGTGCGTCCAAAAAGTGACTTTTGACCCATAAATTGGCAGAAAAGTGACATTTCCAGTAAGTAAGAGAATTTGACTTTTAAGTTTGGTCCCTATTTCAATCCCGAAAAAAAATGCATTCCGACGTTCGTGCCACCAGAGGAGGATTGACGATTCGGGATATTTGCTGACCGAATAGTTTTTAATAGATCGGTAGTTGGCAGTCGTCGATATCCCATGGGAATGTCAACGAAAATGTCAATCCTTCAAGTAGGTGGCGAATTAAAATCGCAGTCGCTATAATTAGGTATGTATCGGGTATGTCAGGTTTCTTATCTGTGCCAATTATTCTAAATGCGATTGAGGTTATTTTTTCATATAATGATTGATACGTAGGGAGAAGATAACTTCGGTCCACTACTAAGAATTATTGATGATATCATTTTATTAGAGAAAAATAGAAGAAATTTCATTAGATATATCGAGATGGTATATGGCCATATCAAGAGAGCTACAAACAGATGGTTTTTTTGGATTTAGACGGACGTAGTTAAAAGACAAAATCGTTGGAATTTTCCCGATAGTGGCCATAGAAGACCTCCAAAGTTTAGGATTTTTCACTTTCCGAGTATATACTGATAAAAAGCACATTTTAAATTTCCATAATATTACGTTGTCAATTTTGTTACCATAACATATTATGTAAAATTTCCTTGCATATATAAATTTCAATAGATACATATTAGGATATGTAAATTTCTATGTAAAAGTAAGTAGTTTCATGGAAAATTATGTAATGTAAAATTACCTTAATTCTGTAATATAACAGGTTAAAAAAAATAGAAAATACTTAAACCAAATTATTATTTTCTAGGTTTTTTTTAGGAAATTAACAGGTATATTAACAAAAACTTAAAATTTAAAGATTTTAATCTAACAAAACTTAAACTAAAAATTATACACCAAAATTATACCTACTTATAAATTATAAGATATAACTTACATTGTTGCATAAATATGATAAAAATTACTTAAGTTTAAGGATAAACCTACAAAGAAAAAAGTAAAAATAACAAAATCAGTATTAGGTCATCATCAGTATTAGTTAATTGTAAATATTATGGCAAAATACTTAACTTGTTTTTATATTTATTTATGAAATTAAATACTTTTCCCTTTGGGGGATCGACTTTATTGGATTTAGATCCAGAATCTGGATGAATTTTTAAAAACATTCTTTGAACTAGTTCCAATAACTTAGTTATGTCTTTTGGGTAATGTAGATTAAAGTTAAAATAACTAGTCGTGCAGACTTTAAAAGAATCTTCAAAGTTGTCAAATGGTTCAATATTCAATTGTTCTTTCTCGCAATAAACGAAATATATTGAGGCCGCAGGAGAGATCTTCATTTGAATATAAAAAAAATTTATATATTAGAAAATAATAATAATAATAATAATAATAAAAACATACTTACCATTAATACCTATGGTGCAGGATGTGAGTGGGATTTCATTAATGTTTAATGCCTCGACAGTCTAAAAAATGTGCATATTTATTTTAAAAACCAAAATAATAATTTTTGTTATACTATACCTTGTATTTAAAGCATTTATATTCTCCCTAAAATATATTGCTACATATTTAATTATAAATTTAAGTTCCTCTTTCTGATCAGCATTTTCGTAAGATGTTTTTCAGAAACTCTTTAAATTTAAATTCGTTTAAAAAGGTGAAATGCTTTTAACTCCTTTATAAATATTATTTAATAGCAATGCCATATTAGAATCATAATCATATGAGTTTTTATTACGTAATATATTTTTCTTAAGGACTCCATCAGAGGAATTAATATAACAAAATCTAAAAAAATAATTACTGGTGCTGAAAGATTCAATAAATCCACCAATTTGATGATTTCCCAAATTATCACCAACCACTACGGCTATATTTCCTTTTATATATTGGTCATTTATATTGATTTCCTGATTCTCTAATACTTTAATATCATCAATGATGATGAAACTTTTAAAATTGCAAAAAATCCAAAATATTTTACTTGACTTTCGAAACACAATGCTACAAGTTGAATTTGAGCTACCTGTGATCTATTCCAAGGAGGAAGATTTGCAAGAGTCATATATGTACCAACTAATTTATATTTTATTCTGGCGGATCCTAAAGGATTACAAATTTCAAAGGCATCTTAAGTTATTAAGATATTACTATTATTAAGCACATTACTGGTTGAGTTTCTGGTAACGAAAAAAACTTATTTAAGACATTCTTGTCTTTTAATAGTGTACTTAAAGTATTTAGTATTGAAATATAATATAAACAAGAATCCTCGTTCAACATTTTTCCTATCAGAATTTTTTTAGGTCCAACAAAGTAATCATTTTCTTTAAAATATTCTTTTTTACTATATGTTGTTCTTAGTTGTCTCTTGTCAAACTTATGAGTTTCAAAAAAAGTGATTTCATTATTACAAGTTATATAATCACAGTTTAATTTATCTAAATAAGAAAAACCTTAAAAAGAAAATCAACTGGTAGACCCAGAAGTGTTCGGATACCTGAAAACATTGCAGCTGTAAGAGAAGCAGTTGAACGATCTCCTAGACGTTCAGCTGTTAAACATGCCTCTGCTTTGCGTTTGTCAGATCGTTCTGTGAGAAGAATTTTGCACACCGATCTGAAGTACTTAGTGAACGGGACTGGGAAAATCACCGAGAATGTTCCAATGATAGTCTTCAAAACGTCCCACAAAATGCGCTTTTAAAAACGAGTGACGAGGCTCATTTCCATTTGTCTGGCTGTGTGAAAAAGCAGAATTTTCGCTTCTGGGCACCAGAAAATCCGCGACAGCTCCATGAAAGGCCACTTCACAGCCAACGTGTTACCGTTTGGTGTGCTGTTGGTTCTTTTTGTGTTTGGGATCCCTATTTTTTTGAAGAACGGTTACCGTAACTGCTGATCGATATGTCGACATGCTACGTAATTTTTTGGAACCAAAACTTAGGGAACTTGAACATCCGGATGTGTGGTTTTAACAGGATGGGGCTACAGCTCATACGGCAAGAAGGACAATGGACCTGTTAAGGGAAATGTTTCCAGGACGCGTGATCTCATTACGTGGAGACGTTGGGTGGCCTGCGCGTTCACCCGATCTTGCCCCATACGACTTTTTCCTTTGGGGCTACCTGAAAGAGAAGGTTTTTCAACATCATCCCCGAACCATTGACGAATTGAAAGCAGCAATATGCCAAGAAATTACAGGAATATCGCCTCAAATTACTGCTCGAGTAGTGGAAACTTTCAGAAATCAGCTTCGAATGTGTGTCGAAAGAAATGGTCGCCACTTGGACTCTGTTTTTAGTTAATAAAAATAAAATATAAATAGCATTGGCGTTTTTATTAAAAAACAAAATGTGGGAGATCATTTTGCCGGACCCTGTATTTATAAACCTTGTTTAGATCCAAAAATCTCATCCATTATTCTCTAAGAGACCTATTGACGAAAAACATAGAAAAACACAAAGTCACGGTCTCACAACATGTAATTAAACGGGCTACACGTGTTTTGCTCTAGTTAGAACATCATCAGGCCTGAAATAAAATTTCAAGTAGGCTTTGAGAAATAAAAATTTTAAGTTTCATAAACAACAGTCGTACTTATTATACATTTTAATATACATAAGTTCTTATTTAAAATTACGTTTTATAAAATTTGTTTAAAATGCTTAAACTTACTTTAAGGTGCTTACTACTATACTTACTTACTATCACTTATTCAAAATTTTCTAAAAGCCTAATTATTTGTTTGCTTTAATTTTATACTAAACTGTAAATTTTCTTCTTTTTTTATAAACATTTTACATTGTTTTCACAAATAAATTACAGCAAATTTATAGTAAAAAAGCATTTAATTAGTAAAACATTACAACTTATAAAAGTGTAATTTTACAATAAATTTACGATATTCTTACAATATCTGCTGTAAATTTCCTGGTTTTTTGTCGAATTTTTAAAACATTAATTCAAGAATTTTACACAACAACTATCGTAAAATTAAATATAACCAGTAAATTCATTTTTACATGAATGGCGTAAAATTACAAGTAAAAGTAAAATCATCACAATTTTTACTGGCATCATATAACCAATAATATTTGTTGTAAATTCACGTAACTCGTTTTTACAGTGCAGGACAATATAATATAACCTGAAGCATTTTATTATACACTTTACGTGTATTAAATGAATGTTGTTTAAAACTAACGTACGTTTTAAAAATCATATTGCAGTCATGATGTACACAAAAAAATACGACGCAATTCCAATTACGGTGTGAATACTGGTGCAATTTATATGTTCTGAATGTGAAACCCATTTTTGCCTTATATCATTATAAAGGGTACAAATAAAGTTTCAATGAAACTTACTCTTGAAGCAAAGGGACACGATCAACCCGACAAGATGAGAAATAGTGAAGACGAAACCTTGTGGTAAAAAAGAACGAGGTTGGGAAATTGTGGGGGCGCTAGTGGTAATATTTTGTGATTTTACAGCTTTTATACTGTAATTTTACATAATAGATTCTGAAAATTTTACATAATATATCGAGTAAATGGGATTTTAGCGGAACTAACTGAATGAGAGCACTTTGAAAATTCGGAAAGAGTCATTTTTCGATCTCGTTTTTGAGGCCCAAAATGCGACATCTTAGCTAATATAAGAGCTACGACCTTGCGGATGATCTCGTTGGATTCAGAATGACGAAACTAAGACAAAAACGTTGGAATTTTTTCGATAGAACCCATAGAAGCTGAGATATCGGGCTTCAAAGTTTGGGATTTTTCATTTTTCGGGTCGAATTTTTTCACCGAAAATTCTTCATTTTTTGACACCGTTTTTAAGCCTAAAAATAGCGTTTAAGAGCTTATTCTAATGTGTTGAATTAGACTAGTTCCTAGACTATTATTATTTATTGCTAAGATATACCCCTCTTAAGTAATCTACTGGAGAAACTACACACCAAAATATGGCGATTGAGCTTAACATGTCTTATACAAATGTTGCAGGTTTACGAGATACAGGGTATTTAAAAATTTTAATTTGAAATTTCTTAGTAATTTTGTGATTTTAAGCAGTATCGTCTTAAAAATTGGCGACGTTATGTGTTTTGAGATGAAAATTACCAATTTTGTGGTGAATTTAGCATTATTTATTCAGGGCGTTAGTTACACCCTATTACTTAGGTAAATTACAACATATCTTTTTTGCCTAATCAGTTATGGCTAAAACGACTAGAAAATCTAAAAGGCAGTTCAATTTTGAATAAAAAAGGTACTCTTGTTTATTTCATCTAATTCTATCAGTTTTTAAGTTATTTGCATTTTAAACATTCAGCGTAAAGAATCCTAAGCCACCGTTATTACATTGACTGTTTTTTCAAGTAGGCTTATGTCAACACTTATCAGTTTTTCCTGTAAAGAAATTATATGACAATTTTACTGTCGCTAAGTAAGAGTGTATTATTTGTAGTAAAAATTCTAAAATAAGAAAATGCCACGTCATAATGAATATTTCAACAGTGAAATGCGTGGTCTGAATCTGGTTCAAATTATAGTGGACTTGGTGCAGCAAGAAGGTATTTAGAATTATACCCAAATCGAAGACAACGTAATCACAAACTATTTAGACGTATTTATACCCGCCTAGGCGAAACAGGGTGTTTTCGATGTAAAAACCTTAAGTGGTGCTCCAAAAAATATCAACGTCGATGATAAAGAAGAGGTTTTAGCTCGTATTTCGGAAAATCCAGATCTCACTACTCGTCGGTTAAGTACGGCAACAGGAATGAGCCAATCGTCTATCTGGAGAATTGTAAAGAAAGAGAATCTTCGTCCATATCACTATACTCCTGTCCAAAATTTGCTACCCCAAGATTTACCAATTCACCTACAGTTTGCTCAGTTTATGCTAGATAAACAATCCGAAAACCAGGAATTTCTTAATGATCTTCTTTTCACCGATGAGGCGACGTTAACTGGACGAGGTGTTTTTAATTGGAAAAACAATCATTTATGGGACTCCGAAAATCGACATGCTTTAAAGGCATGCCAAAGCCATTTTCAGCATGAATTCAAGGTAAATATTTGGTTTGGTGTGATATTTGGTTTTTTTTATTGGTCCTTTTGAACTTCCTCCTTTCTCTGTCAAAACAGCAATACCTGAATGAACATTTTCCTCACCGGTGGATTGGGCGTGGCAGTGAATTTATTTGGCCACCTATAAGTCTAGACTTAAACCCTCTAAGCTCCTCAATATGGTCACACATGAAGGACATGGTTTTCAAAGATTTAATTAATTCCTTTGAAGAATTACGACAGAGAATTCAGGAAGCTGCTAATATTATCAAAAATAATCGACAAATGTTACTTAATATTTAAAGATCTTTAAGGAGACGCCTTACAAAGTGTATTAAAGTAGAAGGCGAGCCTTTACTTTAGAGTTTACTTTTAATATTGTTACTGATTTTAATATTATTTGTTGTCTTTACTGTTGTTACCCAGCATAGTAGTAATTTCGAAGAATAAATTCCTTTTAAGGCAATGTAATAACGGCTAGACATTCAGCGTAAAAAATCCTAAACCATTTTTTACGCTGAATGTTTAAAATGCAAATAACTTGAAAATTGATAAATTGAATTGAGTTACATCAAATAAACAAAAGTACCTTTTTGGTTTAAAATTGAACTGCCTTTTAGATTTTCTAGTCGTTTTAGCCATAACTGATTTGGCAAAAAAAATATGTTATATGTCAGAGATTCTCCATTCTTAATGAATCACCCTGTATATAAATTTGAAATTTCAAACCAAAAAAAATAGAGAGCCTCCCTTTTACGAATTCACCACGTTCCATCCGTAAAAATTGCATTCGATTGTTCGAAATTAGGGACGACGAGCCCCTCTAAAGGACGGACACCTGCTTTATTTGATTTTTAATTATGCCTCGCTCGAAGAGCAGATCAAAAATGTTGTACACCCCTCTAAAGCGACCCTATCGCTTGCGTGTTATAATAAATTATTTTGGGATGACTGGATTAAGGGATTTTGTTTCTGGATTAGGCCGGTGGTGCCCTTTTCCCGATTTGTTTTCTCGTGTTCATATGTGTGGTCTTATAAGTGATTTTTTGAAAATTTAAATTGCTGGCAGAGATCATCCCCTAAATACACCTTGTTCAGATATATATAACTCTATTTTTCTATTCTATCGATCCTATAACTTTCAGAAGGAATATTTAAGGTACGTTCAGAAGATCAATGATCTTTTTCGCATCGTATCGAAGTCACGGGAAACCGGAAACGAGATAGACGTCTACTAAACGGTTTTTGCTTTTTAAATTTAAAAAAAAAATAAAAAACGCCCGTCAACGCATTGATTTATACGGCCTATTAACAAATGCCGAGTACAATAATAAACGTCAAAACAAAGTGATTTAGGCGCGACTGGATTTCCGCGCATAATTCAGACATTTGAGTGTTGAGAGTCCCGGTGATGAGAAGTTCGGTAAATGTTGGTATAAACAGTGTAAAAAAAATTGCAATAGGCATGTATTACCATAATAGGTAATTTTAAAATATATTTCAATGCGAACTTTTTCCCAGAGTCAATTTTCTTTAAAAAAACGGTAATGTTGCCATACTGGATAAAATTTCATATAAGTCTAACGTAACATAAATCTCTGGTAAGTTAATTGAGTTAGCAAGGCTTCAACCATGTTCATGACAATTCCCATTTAATTTATAAGGAATCACCTGAAATTACTTACAATAATGATTACAGGATAGAAAAGTAAGAAATGTCTACAGTGTGTCAATTGAGTTATCCACTTGCAAAACTCGTTTTTATCTCCGACAAGTTCAACTTTGGATGAGAAACTTTCAAATGTCTCCACGCGGTTTTACCGATACTTTTTCACTAATTTTCTTTTTTGATTTTTTGAAAATTTGAATTTTCCTATAAAATTTGAAAAGTTCTAATACAGTCACCTTTTTGAGGAATTAAATTTTTCAAGAAATTTTTATGCCCTTATTACGATACTTTTGGTTGAAGTTCGTTGTCCACCAAAGTGTCTGTTTGATTTTTATTTTTGTTAAGAAAGTACTGTATCGAAAGCTCACTGTTGAGAAAAGTGGACTGTATTTATTGTTTTTTGACAATTAATGGTTGTGAGACCTTACCTGGTTTTCTCTGGATTATAGTTTTTCACTCGCGTTAGCTGGCCAGCCTTTTCTCAGTACGAAATGCGGTTTATCCCATAAACACGGGATTGTATCGGGTGCTAACAGGTAGATGCGTGAGCGATGCGGTTTAGCGAATTTACTTCTTCTGATAATGGGTTTCAACGAACTTCTTTGGTTGAAAAAAAGTGTTGTAAGGATTTTTTAATACTAATGGAATGTTCTACCTTAAGCTAATTTAAAATTTGGGGCGTTTCCAAAGTTTCGCCTATAACTGTTTTTTTATTATGTAATTTAGGGCCACAAAGTATTTTAGCTTCTTTTTAGGCATTCTTACATAGATTCCAATGCAATAGTAAAAACGCCAATTTTCCTTATAGCTCCAGAGAAAATTAGGATATAATGAAACTCGGTTTTTGTGAATTTGCTCAATTTTCCTGTAAAGTATTCCCTGGAAGTTTCGACCCAAAAATTGAGTTTTTTAAATTTGGTTTTTGGGTCCAGAAAACTTATTTATAGCAATTTTATCGCATTTTTACTCCTTAGACCATTTGGTCCAAAAAACATTTTTTAGAGTCACAGCCAATTTTTCAGGCAATTTTGAGTAATTTTAATTTTCAAATTTTTTTTGTCCCATTACTATGAACCTTAGAAAAAAATATTATGAGGGTTTTTAATTAACAATTTAATGCTCTACCTCGTGGTAATTTTCTTTTCTCGTTTTTTGAAAATTTCAATTTTTTTCAAATTTTTGAGCTCTAAATTTGGGCTGTTTTCAAAGAATCTTCCATAGCTCCTTTAATATGCCATTTAGGGCAAAAAGGAATTTTAGCTTTTCCTTAGGAATTCTCACATAGAATCAAATGCAATAGTAAAAACCTTAATTTTCCTTATAGTCCCAGAGAAAATTAGGAAATAATGAAAATCGGTTTTCGTAAATTTTCTCGAAAATCGTCACAGATAAAATTGTGAAATATTTTGCAAATAGTAGTTCTTCTTAGGCCCAATTACTTTTGATTAATAACTTTAGTTATTCGTAAGGCTAATTTAGTAAAATTATGGTATTTCATACACGTTAATGCATTTCCTACTTTTTTCTATACACGCCTGCACAAAATTCCGCCACCCTGAAATATTGGCCAAGTTTGATGTTTTATAAATATTTTATTTTTTATCAGATTCTCTCGATTTTGCCATCAGTTTTTACATATATTTGTTGTGATTTTTTAAAATCATTTTGTAAGTAGCATTTTTTGATTAGGCTATATTATACAGGAGTAAAACAAACTGTTGTTTTTTCAAAAGACCCTGTAGGAAAATTAAGGTGGATAATTCTGTTTACATACTGTTCCTTGTAATCTTTGATGTATTCTAAACATTTCGATTTTTGATTCATTCCATTATCTCATTTCGGCTGCGAGCTGCAAATTTTTTATTAAAACGCTGATTTGAAGCATATTTTTAGATAATTAATGTCAAGTTTTCGGTTAAAAATTATCGACGTTGGCTAAGGACGCAATCAATGTGACATAAAGTTTGATAGTGTCACTATTATAATTTGTTGTGTGTCAATATGGTATTAACTCCAGCAGACGTGGGTAGAATTGTTGCATTAATAAAGGATGGCCGTAGCAAAAGTTATGTCGCCCGTACTCTGAGATTTCCGCGGTCTACAGTTCGAGATGCCTGGAATAGGTATTTACAGATGGGAATTTTTACTAGACGACAAGGCTCTGGCAGAAGGAGAATGACCACTGCAGCTGATGATCACTTTGTCACCATTAGTTCTTTAAGAGATCGAAGATCTACTGCTGTGTAGATAGTAAAAAATGACTTGCGAATACTTCATGGAGTAAGTGTACGTAGAAGATTAGCAGAAGCTGGACTTTATTCACGAAGGCCAGCAAGATGTCCACAATTACTTCCTCGGCATCCACAATACCGACTGAGGTTTGCAAGATCGCATTTTGAGTGGACTCTAGAACAGTGGGCAAACGTACTATTCACAGATGAATCCAGGGTTTGTTTAAGGACGCCGCATGATCGTGAGCGGGTATACAGACGTAGAAATGACAGATATGCTGACTGCACCATTTCAGAACAAATCTCATATCGTGGCGGTTCAGTCATGATTTGGGCGGGTATTTCTACCGAAGTACGCACCAATCTTGTATTTATTGAAAATGAAGCTCTAATCGCCCACCGTTACATTAAGGAAATCCTTCAAGAAGTTGTTGTCCCATTTGCTCCATTCATTGGGAACCAATTTACATTAATGCATGATAATGCTAGACCTCACGTTGCACATGCAGTGAGCGAATATCTGGATGAAGTTGGACTCCCAAGATTGGAATGACCCGCATGTAGTCCGGATCTCAATAGAACATCTTTGGGATCAACTTAAAAGGGCCGTTCGTCCAATTAGATTGGATATTATGGAAGAAAAATAGTGATTTTTCAAAATAATTTTTTATTGGGCAAATGTTTGGGGTGGGTGGGGGGGTAAGGGTTTTGTGCATAAAAAACAATATTTTTGCAGAAAATATATATTTAATATTTAAATTTATAACACTGTTTATTTAAATTTGATATAATTTTATATATAAATATTTAGTATAAAAACAGCGTTATTAGATTGGATAATATGGACGAAAAACGGTGATTTTTCAGAAGAATTTTATCAAATATTTGAGATGTAGTAATCGAGTTTAAAAACTAAATATGTAAATTCCGTGTCAATTTTTTAATGCCGAATATTTCGCTCTTTTGTAAACAGAATCGTATATGATATACCTATATTCTACACCTTGACCATATACGGTTGATAAAAATACCAAAACCAAAAATTTACTAAAAAATCTCTAAATAAATTTATATTTGACCATAATAATATTATATGACGTGTTACTAGGGATTAGAATTTTGCATGTATACTTAATAAAAAAAGTGGTTAAATTAAAAAAAGGGGGCAAACAATAATAATATCGTTTATTTAGCAGAATATTTACCTACAAACTATACAAACTACAAAATACATAAGACTGCAAGGAGAAAAAATACAAAAACCTTGAAAAGCACAAAAAACTAAACACTGAAAAGTGATAAAAACTAACTTAGATTAAAAATGGTAAAGTTAAAATGGTAAAAACAAATACAATGACAATGACGAAGACAAGAATAAAATAAACTCGAAACTCAAACTCAAACTCAATTTATTCAAACATTATATACACATACTGTTTTACAATAGAGGGGTCATGCCTAAGTTGATTTAACAACTTGTATGCAGTACTGTCCTCAAAAAAGTTGGGAAAAAAAACTAGTTTGTTATACAACTATATTCTTAAAAGTCTACAATATATACAGATATACAAGGTGTCCCGCACCACCGCACCCAAATTCCGGCAGAGCACACCAGACCCAACCCCAAGCCAAACGAGCCCAAAAGCCGCAACCCCACCCCCACCCGCCCCCGAGCTACAGGGCGCCGAACCCTCAATCACCAATTTGTGATTGTTGTAAAATTTTACATTTCAAAAAAATAAAAAATTTGGCAACGTTGTTTGGTCATTAGGGGACACCCAATAAAAATGTCTTTAAACATGCAGAGTTGCCGCTTCTATGTAAAACTAGCAACGTCCCCAACGTCCCGTGCAAGAATTTTAATGTATCACATGGTATATTTCTTTTTTTAATATTTGTTTTTTTTTTTATTTTGAAACGCCCTGCAGCTCAAAGACATAAAAATAGAAGTACAACTTTAAGGATTTTTGACTTAAAATTAAAGGTAGTACATTGTCAAGCATAACCATTTAGGAAAAAAAAGGGCAATTATTTAATTAAAACCATAACACCCTGCTATAATAAATATCACAATATTTTAACATTTATTAAAAACAAATCCTCTCAGGGGCCGCTTGAACTGGTTCAAATTATCACAACTTTTGACGTCTTTAGGTAGCTTATTAAACTCAATTAAGCCTTTGAATAAAACAGTGTTGAGCAACAATAGATTATGTCGTATCTTCCTTTGAGCTAGATTTCGTCGATTGTACTGTCTTAAGCTCAGGTTTCTCAGACCATAAAGCAGTGTTAACAAAGTTTTTCATAACTAAATCTAGGCCGTATTTTCTCGGATAAAATTTTTTTACATTTTAGGCACCTTTGTCAATCAACTGACTGGAATATTCTCTCTGACGACGTTGATTCAGAATTCTCTAGATTTGTAAAAACGCTATCTAGTCTTTCTCACAAATCCTTTCCTTTGAACTTTCTTAAAAAGAAGCAACATAACCCCTGGTCTACCCAAGGGCGCTTTTTTTCATGAATACGTAATACTTTACAAAAAGATTTATCAGAGAACTTTAAAAGCCGCTAAGGATATTTACTTTAATAGGAGACTGGCTAAATCTAAAAATGGGGCTAAGGAAACATAACCCCAATAAAAAAAATCCAAGGGATTCAAATCTGGGGAACGTGGTGGCCAAAGAATATGACCCAAGTGCCCTATTCATCTTCCAGGGAACGTATTATACAATGTTGTCAGCAGAATTGGCATTTGACTTTGAAGGAGTGCCAAATAAGCTACTCCGTTAAAGTTATGACCCTGTTGTTGACTTTTTCTATGCAAAGCTTAATTTTAAACTGGAGCTGAAAATTATCAAATTATAATTATTTATAATACCTCGTGGTAATAAATATAATTATTAATTAAATTTATAATTATTGAATATATATTTTTAGAAAAATTATATATTTAATATCACTGTTTATTTAAATTTGATATATAATTATTCAGTATAAAAATAGCGTTATTAGATTGGATAATATGGACAAAAAATACAGTGATTTTTCAGAACAATTTTATCAAATATGTGAGGGGTAGTAATCGAGTTGAAAATGTATCAATATTTTATTGCCGAAATTGTTTCTTTTTTATAAACAGAATCGTATATGATATACATATATTCTACAGTTTAATATACCTTGACCATATACACGGTTGATAAATATACAAAAAACCAAAAATTTGAAAAGATTAATAAATATTCCACAGATATTCAAGACATCAACTGCCTGCAACTAATTTCTATTTGCTTGAAAGCATTACTAAAAATTTCTGGTTTATTACAAATGAATTTTCTGGAATTATTAATTCTTTCAATTGCTGATTTCTAAAGCAATAGTCAATAACAGTTAAAAAAAATCTAATTGCTTTAGATCTTACAAGAGAAAAATACAATTTCGTGAATATTTCAAAGTTTCAAAAAATTTTTACTTTCTTCCAAGTCTTAAAAAAATTGTTTTAATAAATAAAGTCCATCTTCCATTACTTTTCCAGACATGTAACAAAATATATGAACAATACACACATGTTGGATTACTACCCAAGCAATACAATCAAAAATATATAAAATCGATTAAAATGTCCGCGTGATACGTTGAGGAATTTAATATTATATTTATGTTTTATTCACGTTTAACAAGTTGGTTTATTACATGTTAATAGTATTCAATTATTATTTCATAAACTGTTGAATTATGGTATATTGGCCTCCATTCCATATTCTTGAGTTTCTTTTATTTATATATTTTATTTGGTATAATTATTGTGTCATACACGTTATGTGAGAAAAGATAAGAAATGGATTTTTTTATCGCCTACAATTTTCTTAAAAAATGTTATTTTCTCAGGCAGTTATTTTCTGCAAAAAAAAACGTTTTTCAGTAATTTTACCCTTACCCCCCCACCCACCCCACACAACTTACCAGTAAGAAATTGTTTTAAAAAATCATTGTTTTCCAAAATAACACGCAAAAATAACAGCTGGTTTCGACGTTAATATCTAATCTAATAATACAGTTTATAAATAAAAAAGTTTATAAATTTATAATAATAAATATTTAATATAGAAAAACAGCGTTATTAGATTGGATATTATGGACGAAAAACGATGATTTTTCAAAAGAATTTCTTACTGGGCAAATGTTTGGGGTGGGTGGGGGGTAAGGGTTGTGTTGATAAAAAACAATGTTTTTGCAGAAAATATATATTCAATATTTAATTTAAAAACACTGTTTATTTAAATTTGATACAACTTTATATATAAATATTTAGTATAAAAACAGCGTTATTAAATTGGGTAGTATGGACAAAAAACACAGTGATTTTTCAGAACAATTTAATATTTGAGGTGTAATAATCGAGTTGAAAAACTAAATATATAAATTTCGTATCAATTTTTTAATGCCGAAATTGTCTCTCTTTCATAAACAGAATCGTATATGATATACCTATATTCTACAGTTTAATAAATATACCTTGACCATCATATTAAGTTAAAAAATCGTTGAATAATTTTGTAATTAACGATAATAATATATAATGCGTTGCTTGGGTAATTAATCGATTAAAAATGACATTTAAACGGTAGCAAAAGGACGTTTTACAAATTGCCCATAAAACTCCCTCCCAAAAAAAAAAGGAAAATTTACAATGGCCGTAAAATCAACACTTGAGGTTTTATATTAAATTCGGGATAGACAGTGGCCATAAAAGTGTCTCATAAACGTAAACTAATAGTCATTTGGGCGTACAAAGGGAGGCGCGAGATTTATGGGTCTGGGCAGAAAAAAAACTAACGGGAACGAACCATTTTTTTTAGAGAATTTTTTTTCTTTCTTTAAAGAATTTGAAGTAGTTTTTCAAATTATCCAGTCATCTTTCATGCTTTCCAGAAACTTCTTGTATCTACTCTAAATTCGACATATTTCATATTTTTTATCGTTTATGTTGTACGTCTAAAAATGTTACTCTTTTTATTAATCCCATTACCTTCATGTAACGAAGATATTCATCCACCCCAAAACAACAGACAACTTCATAATAATAATAATAATAATAATACTAATGATAACGTTCTCCCTGTGGGAACCTCGTCCGGTACCAATTTTTTTTTCCCGTATAAAGATTTAGCGTCGGTACTACGGTACCAATCAATAATCACGAAATGTTGTGGCCGGTAGTGCACGGCAGGGGGCGCACCCTCGTTATGCATTTTTGACAGTCGGACCGTCCTGTCCAATTTGGGGCCCGAGATGATGCGATCTCGGCCTCCTTTTGTATCGTTGTCAACGGAACGTCTCGCTTTTTGACTTATTATTAATCATTAGATGCGGATTTAGATGTTGTTGTTGCTCGTTATCTTTATTGAAACTAATGTACCAAAGGAGGAGGGAGACAAGAGACTCGATGGAGGATTTATTTGTTTGCAGATGACACTTTGTTGTATGTAGCAGGAAGGAACCTACATGAGATAGAGGCAGACATGAGCGGTGCTCTGTATAAATAAATTAAGCCAAAATAGAAACAAAAGTCTAAATTCTGCAAAGAAATCAAAAACTTATCAAGCTGACATGAATAATGTAAGGATTATTATGAATTGGTATATATTATGAATAAGTATCTGAGAGTGATTTTAGATGCCAACCTAGAGAAGAAAATTATATCCTATAAGAAAATTTTTGAAAAAAGTAGGATTTCTGACACGAATCTACAAATTTGTCTATAGAGACAAAATTACACCTTTACGACGCCGTTGCACTTGTAATCTAAAAATAATACAAAACAGAGTCATGAGATTAGTATTGAAAAGTGATCCTTATACTCCTATTACGTCTATGTTAAATGTTCTAAATATGTTATTTGTAAAACAAAGAATTATGTTTAATGTGTACTTTTAAAAATAAAGAAACGTCTACTATCCGAATATATTTGTCAAAAATTAAGAGTATTCGTAGATGTACATGTATACTTGATATGATTTGGTTGAATAACGCTACCTAATGACGTCAAAAGTTGTGATAATTTGAACCAGTTCAAACGGCACCTGAAATGATTTGTTTTAAATGAATGATAAAATATTGTGATATTTATTTTATTCTTGTCTTCCTCGGTGTCGTTGTAATATTTTATCATTGTCAATGTATTTGTACCATTTTAATCTTACAATTTTATTTTCTCTTATACTGGTAGAAAATAAAAACTGATTTCAGGCAGTTCATTTTCTTTTGTATTTTTTTGGAAAAAGCAGTCTTGAATATTCCAAAGAAATCCAAGCAAAAAAATCAACTGCCTGGAATTAATTTTCTTGTCATTAAAAATCAGTTTTCTGTAATTATCAGTTTTTCCTCCATTAGGCCTTTCAGGCAGCTAATCAGGGCAATTTCATCTGAAATTAAAAAAAAGAATTTCTTTAGAATTTCCCAGAAAAAGCACATTTTTGAACAGTGACTAAATTAGAATAAGAAACACTTAATCCCACGTGTTTCCCTTAATAATGTACACATCATCAGGACTTAATATGAATAAATGACAATAATAATATGGGCGATCCAGAATGAGATGGCGTGAAATAGGCACTCCAAACCGTATTTTCTGGTAGATAAAGTTTGAAATAGAGCTGTTTATTAAACTTTTACCCTCTATTCGGAAAGTTTAACCCTTTAATTGTGCGTCGCGTAATTTGTATGCCGTCACTTTCGCACGATAATAACTTTTCCTTTGCTTGTGCTATGCCCGTCGACGTGCGAAGATTTACGACTATTAAGTTGTTTTTAACTTTAGCGAGTCGACGATATTTTCAGTTAATTGATATATTCAAGGAAAATATAATTTTATGTCCTAGTATAGTACTGGACCATATGGTCTATGGAAGTTTAATCCAATATATGGATGTAAGATTTGTGAACTGAGCTGTATTTACTATACTGAATCGGCGTTAATTTGATGAGATCAGATCTAAAGAACCCTTAATAAAATTTCACAGATTTTTGACAACTTTAGTATCTAAAAACAACTAAAACCTTGAAAAATTAAATGCCTAAAACTATTTTATTTTTCAAAAAAATCGAAAAAATCATCTTGTGGAATTAATCAAATTAAAAATAATCGGATGCCTAGATTTTTTTTTCTTACTTAATTTATAAGATTCAAAAAAAAACAGTAGATATATTTAATAATTTTTTATTAAGAAATGCATAAAATAGAAAAATATTTCTTAAGAAATTCATAATGAACATTCAGAAAATCAATAAATCAAATAACATAAGGTAATTGCTTCCTTCTAGGGAATCAAAAAATTCGTTTAAAATTCAAAACTTACTTACTCAAATGTCCGTAAATAATTTTGCAAATAATTAAAAACCAAAATTTTCTTATGAAACTTAAAATTTACTAAGTATTAGTGTACTTTTATCAATAATTGCCTGGAATTATTTTGTTTCTTTTAATATGAAACTCACCAAAAAGTCAATAAAATAAATGAATGAAGAATTAAAAAAAAAATAATGAAATTAAAACTGGAATTAGTAATTTTCTTCTAGGCAATTGAAGAATGAAAAAGACAAATTAAATCAGAACAAAATTCAGAAAAATAATTAAATCACATGCCTGGAATTATTTTTTTCATCCTTAAAATTGAAAAATAAAAAAAAATTCTATTATTTCATTTTTTCCCGGCAATTTAAAAATTTATAGAGTAATTAAGTGTTCTTATCAATTTTAATAAGAAACATTTGGAAAATTACCTTTTTGGATGACGGGAATTATATTGAGAAATAGAATAAATAAAAAAAAAATTAAATTTAATGCGAAATTCTAGAAAAATTAAAATAATTGTTTTCTTTAAATAAATTGAAAAATTAAAAAATAATCAGATGGTTGGAATTAGTTTTTTTTTCCAAAAAATTTACAAATCAAAAAAATAATCCAGAAAAATTAGTGCTTAGAATTAATTTTTTGTTTCCAGGCAATTAAGAAATTAAAAAAAAAATTAATTATCTTATAATATTGAAAAGAAATCTTCAGAGAAATACCTTGTTCAAATGCCAGGAAGTTTTTTTTTTTTTTTTAATTAAATTTGGTATGAAAGTCATAGAAAACTCAATTTACAGAAGAATTCATTAATCAAATGTCTCAAGAAAATTGAGAGATTTAAAAAAAAATTCTAGCCAAAGTATTATTTTTTTCTTAAAGAAAATTTTAGTTAAATTTGAACCACAATTGACTTTTTCGTTCGAGGCAATTGGAAAATTAGAAAAAAAAATTGTTAGTTGTGATATACAAGCGAAATATTTAGAAAACCAAGTTAATCGAATGAAAAATTTATTTATGAAATTAAAAAAAAAATCCGAAAAATCAATACCTAGATCAAATGCCTAGAAATAATTACTTAAAATTAAATTAAAGAAGAAATCCGGAAAAACTTAACTAATTTTTGCATGTATTTATTTATAGCTCTAAAGAATGAAAATCAAGAGGGTTCCAATTATTCGGGTACCACAGTAGACAAGGGATTTTTCCATCCCTTAACCATAAACTAAAAAAGAAAATAAAAAAATTACATGTGCCAAGTAATAACTCTATACTGTATTTCAAATAAGTAGAGAGTAATAAAATGTACCGTGTCGAGGATTTTGTGCTCATCAAATTTAGTACCTAGCTAATGAATAAAGCAATATAGAAAGTTAAAAAGTTCGAACGCTATAATAAGGGTACAAGCGTATTTGCTGTTACGTTGTAGTGTATTATTATATAACATGCATATTTATACAGGGTCCGGCAAAATGATCTCCCACATTTTGATTTTTAATAAAAACGCCAATGTAAATGCTATTTATATTTTATTTTTATTAACTATAAATATATGGTATGCTATTTTGTTTTTATTAAGTTTTGAAAATGTCTAAAAGATTATTAAGTTGTACGAATTTGGAAAAACGCTGAAATAGGTGTCCAATGAAATTGTCCATGGATTATGTGTACAAATTTTCAAAATGACATCTGGTCAATATTTTGAGTTATGAACTTTTTGACAAATAAATACAAAAAAAATCAATATTTTTGGAAAAAAAATTTTTTTCTCAAATTCTTGTACGAATTTGGAAAAACGCTGAAATAGGTGTCCAATTAAATTATCCATGGATTATGTGTACAAATTTTCAAAATGACTTCTGGTCAATTTTTTGAGTTATGAACGTTTTGACAAGTAAATAGAAAATAAAAACAATATTTTTGGAAAAAAAATTTTTTTCTCAAATTCTTGTACGAATTTGGAAAAACGCTGAAATAAGTGTCCAATGAAATTGTTCATGGATTATGTGTACACATTTTTAAAATGACATCTCGTCAATTTTTTGAGTTATGAACTTTTTGACAAATAAATAGGAAAAAAAATAAATATTTTTGGGAAAAATTTCTTTTTCTCAAATTCTTGTACGAATTTGGAAAAACGCTAAAATAGGTGTCCAATGAAATTGTCCATGAATTATGTGTACAAATTTTCAAAATGACTTCTGGTCAATTTTTTGAGTTATGAACGTTTTGACAAATAAATAGGAAAAAAAATCAATATTTTTGGAAAAAAATTTTTTTTCTCAAATTCTTGTACGAATTTGGAAAAACGCTGAAATAAGTGTCCAATGAAATTGTTCATGGATTATGTGTACAAATTTTTAAAATGACATCTCGTCAATTTTTTGAGTTATGAACTTTTTGACAAATAAATAGCAAAAAAAATCAATATTTTTGGGAAAAATTTTTTTTTCTCAAACTCTTGTACGAATTTGGAAAAACGCTGAAATAGGTGTCCAATGAAATTGTCCATGGATTATGTGTACAAAGTTTCAAAATGACATCTGGTCAATTTTTTGAGTTATGAACTTTTTGACAAATAAATAGAAAAAAAAATTCAATATTTTTGGAAAAAAATTGTTTTCCTCAAATTCTTGTACGAATTTGGAAAAACGGTGAAATAGGTGTCCAATATAATTGTCCATGGATTATGTGTACAAATTTTCAAAATAATATCTGGTCAATTTTCTGAGTTATGAACGTTTTGACAAACAAATACAAAAAAAATCAATATTTTTGGAAAAAAAAAATTTTTCTTAAATTCTTGTACGAATTTGGAAAAACGCTGAAATAGGTGTCCAATGAAATTGTCCATGGATTATGTGTACAAAGTTTCAAAATGACATCTGGTCAATTTTTTGAGTTATGAACTTTTTGACAAATAAATAGAAAAAAAAATCAATATTTTTGGAAAAAAAATTCATTTCTCAAATTCTTGTACGAATTTAGGTAAACGCTGAAATAGGTGTCCAATGAAATTGTCCATGGATTATGTGTACAAATTTTCAAAATGACATCTGGTCAATTTTCTGAGTTATGAACGTTTTGACAAACAAATACAAAAAAAATCAATATTTTTGGAAAAAAAAAATTTTTCTTAAATTCTTGTACGAATTTGGAAAAACGCTGAAATAGGTGTCCAATGAAATTGTCCATGTTCTTATTCCCCTTGTTACCCAACATTTCCTAGATTTTTTCTTTTGAGTTTAACAATTGGAAACTACTGTTGCAGACCCTCTTCAGAACCTTATGGAAATCCTCAAGTGGTTTATCACATTCAGTTGAAGGCCATGTGACCTCTTCACAAAGAGCTCTAAATTTTGCGAAGTTTCTCTTGCCAAATATACGCCCTTTTTTTTATTGATAAAAGAGAGCCGTTGAGTAAAGGAAATTTAGATAGTACCGCTTCGTGATCTGAGAGAGAAGCATTTAGATTTACATTTAGATTTACACTACAAGAGACATTTTTAAAATTTGAACACGTATAATCCAGAATTGTTGCTCCATGATCAGTAATTCTCGTCAGCTCATTTACATGCATACTAAGAGTAAAACTCGTTGAGATATTTTGAATAGAACAACTCGCTTGCCCATTGTAATTCAGGGTAAAAATGACCTGTCAGGACGATTGAGGAATTGGGACAAAACTGACTCAGCAAAATCTCTAAGTTCTCCAAAAGCAATACCTGGCTAGCCAAAGGCGATCCATAAATAGTAATTACATAAATTTGAAACTTAGTAGAACAAACTACAAAAAATTCGAAGACCTTTTCAATGAGTAAAAAATCAAACCTATTTACCGATTTAAATCCATATATTTGTTCTGTTTTCTTACTTACCAATAATCATTTTTTGTACACCCTGTATTGAAGAAACTCAAATAACTTAAAAATTCGCTTAAAACGAAAACACTTTTGTAAGAGCTTCTCTTTGCATACCCTGTGGACTCTGAGAAAATGGCCACCCTGTACATAGACAAGCACGAAATTATCAATAGCAGAAAATGAAGCAAACCGGGGATGGCAGCGGAATGCCGTGCACGCATCAATCCAGACCGGGTCGGCCATATTCGAAATTCCCGGGAAAAATTATGAATTCCGGGCAGGTAATAACCGGAGCTGGAAATTTTTCGGTGGTGCAAATTACGGCAAATTAATTAGGAATTCTGGGCGACAAAAAAGTCGACTCGTCGTCGTCCGCCGCAGAGAGAACAGAGACCCGATTATAAAGAGGGACACATTCCTCCCCTTTTTTTAATTTAAATCTCTAAAGAGTTCAATATTCAGTGTCCTGACGACGGTCTTATAAAGATCGAAACGTCAATTTATTCAGTTTAAAGGTGGAATTTACACGAGTCGTGCAAAAAAAAAAATAGCCGCAGAATAATCTGAAAAATCGAAATAATAAATAGCAGATAAAAGATACGTTTTGGGGCGATACCGCGGGCCGGCCTGACACCAAATAAATTATCAGGGATCTTTTCGGTATTGTCTCTTCTATACCTACCTATCGTCCGCTTATCTTCCGGCCATCTACGAGATCTCCTCTTAACCTTGGAACCGCCGAACAAGTTTATAATGTAACCCCCGGTGTAAAGTGGTGACGGTTTTATTGAATCATAAAATCGCGGGTTTAACCGCCGCCGTCCTTATTTTCGATCTTTAATCGAATCGGATAATCGCTGCTTAAACGACTTGGATTTTTGAAGACGTATCCTGCTCTCGGTAGCACCATTTTATCGCTCCGTAAATCTCGACTATATTATGTGTTTTATATAGGGTGTCCCGATGAACTTGTAAAATTTTTTAACTGGGGTTAGGTCTTCCTATGGGTTATCGCAATATTTCAATATGTGAAATGTTGTTTACGAGTTATAAGCGAACTTTAAAATTTTTCAAAGATTCTGACCAAACTATTTCAAAAAATCTAAACTACGCCTTAGGACAATCACTTTTTCAAAGTTCTTCTTTATTGTGGAAATAATACAGGGAGTTCCCAGGATTATTGCTTTTTCACCCAATTACTATTTGTTTTGCTTTTATACTGTAAGAGAAATAATGAATATTTTATCGTGACCATCGGTTTAAAAACTCCTTGTTTCATTCTAATTTCATAATGTAAAAAAATATGCGGGTGACTGATCTCATAAAAAAGTTATACTTTTTCAACTAGTAGGGGTTCAAATGGTACCAAAATAATTTTATATTACGTCTTCATATTACATTTTCTTTCATCAGTATTGAAACTTGAGGTAATGCAATTGATGAATGAATACTATGATTTAAAGCAGTGAATGAATGCTATGATTAAGATTGTTTAGAACAATTTCTGCGTCCGCAGATCCATAGATCGTAAAAGAAAATTACCGGTAGATAAGGAAATCGTCTGCAAAGATCCTGTATGTAATTTGTTAGGGAGCAAATTCTTTAATGGAGTTTAGAGATAAAAGAACCAAAGTGGTACGGAGCCTTGGGGGATATCGTTTTTTAATAGTTTTGGAAATGAATTTGGGCAAGACTGTAGATTGCTTCACAGAATTCTTTAAACCTACTTAGAATTTATTTTTTTGCAAGAATTTTGAATAATTAAAATTTTTTTCCCAGTACTGTAATGGGATGTTTAGTCCCGAGGATTCTTAGGTCAAAGAAAACCACTAATGTTAAAAAATTTCACTTTATTCACTTCAGTTCAGTTTTAACACCTTTTAATAATAAAAGCACTGACCCGGATTAAAACCTTACAGAATCGCGGACCCAAAGGCGCCACACTTCTTTATTAAGTGGTGATAAATGCAGTAATGATCAGGAACAATCCCAAATGGCATGTAAGTTTTGAAGAATATTAGGCATTTCCAGAAATAAAGTAAATATTTAAAGCTCCCGATATTCTAGCAGGAAAAACTATAGCAAATGTAGAGGTCGTTCTTAACTCTTTTCCGTTCTTTATTAGGGCAAGAAAGAAGGGACCAGTCTTAATTTAAAAAAAGTTTTCCGTTTTTCCATATTTTTTTCAATTTACCTATAAAGATTCTTATCAAGCAGATGACACCTATGCTTACTCTGGTCCTCGGATTATGTCAATTATGTGTAATTTCTGCTAATGAAATTACATTAAATGATCATCTTTTTAACATTATCCCCAAAACCAGTCAGTTTCACTTCATCAACAATTCGAAATCTACCATTGGAAGTAGAAATTGTAAACTCTAAATCAAAATTCTTTAGGCCTACCTCTGGAGTTCCACAAGGGTCTGCCTGCCTGGAATAAAAATTTGATTTGTAACTTTAATGTGGAATTTCAGGCAGTTAATTCGTCATACAGTTTTTAAATCACATATGATTAAGTGGATTTATTATTCCAGGCAATTGAGTTTTAACTTTATGCCTAAAATTCTGAAAAACATTACTCTTGTATTCCAGGCAATAAACCAATAGCACACCTGATATGGAATAAAAAAACTGATTCATGATGTTTATTTGAAAATTCAGACAGTTAAGCCGTCATAGAGTTATTAATCCTATGTGGTTAAGTGAATTTGTAATTCCAGGCAGTTGAGCCAAGGATTCGCTTCAACTGCCTGAAATTCTGAAAAAGGATCTTTTTTTTTTTTAATTTTAAACAATAAATCAATGGCACACCTGCCTGGAATAAAAAACTGATCTATGACGTTTATTTGAAGTTTCAGACAGTTAAGCCGTCATAGAGTTTTAAATCCTATGTTGTTAAGTGAATTTGTAATTCCAGGCAGTTGAGCCAAAGATTTGTTTTAACTGCCTGGAATTCTGGAAAAGGATCTTTTTTTTTTTTAATTTTAAACAATAAATCAATGGCACACCTGCCTGGAATAAAAAACTGATCTATGGTTTTTATTTGGAATTTCAGGCAGTTCATAGAGTTTTTAAATATGTGATTAGGTGGATTTATAATTGCAGGTAGTTGAACTAGGAATTTACCTCAATTGCCTGGAATTCAGTAAAAAATTATTTCAAGCAATAAACCAATGGCACAAAAACTGATCCGTGATGTTTATCTGGAATTTCAGGCAGTTAGTCCGTCATAGAGTTTTTAATGCCCATATGGTTAATTGGATTTATTATTCCAGGCAGTTGAGCCAAGGATTTGCTTCAACTGCCTGAAATTCTGAAAAAATTACTCTTGTATTCCAGGCAACAAACCAATGGCACACCTGACTGAAATTAAAAACTAATCCATGATGCTTATTTAAAGTTTCAGACAGTTAAGTTGTCATAGAGTTTTAAATCCTATGTGGTTAAGTGAATTTGTAATTCCAGGCAGTTGAGCCAAGGATTTGTTTCAACTGCCTGGAATTCTGGAAATTTTTTTTTTTTTTTTTTTAAATTTTAGGCCATAAACCAATGGCACACCTACCTGAAATAAAAAAACTGATCTATGATTTTTATTTAGAATTTCAGGCAGTTCATAGAGTTTTTAAATCCCATGTGATTAGGTGGATTTATAATTCCAGGTAGTTGAACTAGGAATTTACCTCAATTGCCCGGAATTCAGTAAAAAATTATTTTAAGCAATAAACCAATGGCACAAAAACTGATCCGCGATATTTATCTGGAATTTCAGGCAGTTAGTCCGTCATAGAGTTTTTAATGCCCATATGGTTAAGTGGATTTATTATTCCAGGCAATAAGCCAATGGCACACCTGCCTGGAATAAAAAAACTTATCCATGATGTTTATTTGAAAATGCAGACAGTTAAGCCGACATAGAATTACAAATCCTATGTGGTTAAGTGAATTTGTAAGTCCAGGCAGTTGAGATAAAGATTTGCTTCAACTGCCTGGAATTCTGTAAAAAAAAATCCTTTTTTATTTCAGGCAATAAACCAATAGCATACCTCCCTGGATTAAAAAGCTGATCCATAACTTTTATTTGAAATCTCAGACAGTTAATTCGTTATACAGTTTTTAATGCCCATATGGTTAAGTGGATTTATTATTCCAGGCAGTTGAGCCAAGGATTCGCTTCAACTGCCTGAAATTCTGAAAAACATTACTCTTGTATTCCAGGCAATAAACCAATGGCACACCTGCCTGGAATAAAAAAACTGATCCACGATGTTTATTTGAAGTTTCAGACAGTTAAGTCGTCATAAAGTTTTAAATCCTATGTGGTTAAGTGGACTCATAATTCCAGGTAGTTGAGCCAAAGATTTGCTTCAACTGCCTGGAATTCTGGGAAAAAATCTTTTTTTTTTAAATTTTAAACAATAAACCAATGGCACACCTGCCTGGAATAAAAAGCTGATTTATGATTTTTATTTGGAATTTCAGGCAGTTCATAAAGTTTTTAAATCCCATGTGATTAAGTGGATTTATTATTCCAGGCAGTTGAGCCACGGATTCGCTTCAACTGCCTGAAATTCTGAAAAACATTACTCTTGTATTCCAGGTAATAAACCAATGGCACACCTGCCTGGAATAAAAAAACTGATCCATGACGTTTATTTGAAGTTTCAGACAGTTAAGCCGTCATAGAGTTTTAAATCCTATGTTGTTAAGTGAATTTGTAATTCCAGGCAGTTGAGCCAAAGATTTGCTTCAACTGCCTGGAATTCTGGAAAAAAATCTTTTTTTTTTATTTTAAACAATAAACCAATGGCACCTCTGCCTGGAATAAAAAACTGATTTATGATTTTTATTCGGAATTTCAGGCAGTTCATAGAGTTTTTAAATCCCATGTGATTAGGTGGATTTATAATTCCAGGTAGTTGAACTAGGATTTTACCTCAATTGCCTGGAATTCAGTAAAAAATTATTTTAAGCAATAAACCAATGGCACAAAAACTGATCCGCGATGTTTATCTGGAATTTCAGGCAGTTAGTCCGTCATACAGTTTTTAATGCCCATATGGTTAAGTGGATTTATTATTCCAGACAGTTGAGCCAAGTATTCGCTTCAACTGCCTGAAAAAAATTACTCTTGTATTCCAGGCAATAAACCAATGGCACACCTGCCTGGAATAAAACAAACTGATCCGTGATGTTTATTTGAAGTTTCAGACAGTTAAGTCGTCATAGAGTTTTAAATCCTATGTGGTTAAGTGGACTTATAATTCCAGGTAGTTGAGCTAGAGATTTACTTCAATTGCCTGGAATTCTGCACAAAATTACTCTTTTATTTTAAGCAAAAAACCAATGGCAAACCTGCCTAGAATAAAAAAACTGATCCGTGATGTTTCAGATAGTTAAGCCATCATAGAGTTTTCAAATTCAATGTGGTTAAGTGAATTTAAAATTCCAGGCAGTTGAGTCAGGGATATAGCTCAACTTCCTGAAATTTTGAAAATTTATTTTTTTATTCTAGGCAATAGACCAATGGCACACCTGCCTGGAATAAAAAACTAATCAGTTATTTGTATGTGGAATTTCGAGCAGTTAAGTAAGCAGTAATTTTTTTAAATCCAATGTGGTTAAGTTGATTTAAACTTCTAGGCAATTATTGAGCCCAGAAATTTACCTCAACAGACTGGATTGCTAGATAATCACTGAATCAATATGTAACTATACTATTGCTAATTTCATAACAATTATTTTTAACGATATGCTTACTATCGTCCTTCATATTAATTATATAGTGGCTGCTTCAAGACTTTCAAGCAATCCACTTTCTATGATAACGCTCTACTTCTCTTTGGTTCGATCCAAGCTTGAATATGGGTTCTTGATTTAGTAGCCACCTTATGAATACCATTGCTGAAAATTCCTGACACATGATTTTAAGTTCCAGGAAAAAGGTTCGTCAATTCATTACTAAATTGAAGTTATCTAGATGTTTTGGATATTTCAAAATAAAACTGGACGAAATAAACCGTTATAAATGTCACACACGAGGTCCAGAATGAATGGACGATTGCTTTAAAGATCCAGAATGTTACTTTTAGGTGAGATGCTGTAGAAAGTCAAAAAAAGGAACTTTTGACCCCCAAAACAGTATTAATGTCACTCAGAGATCCAGAATTTATGATCAATCTCTATATATGAAATAATGTCTTCCGTTTGTAGTCGGTCTAGTTACGTCAAAGAACTAATTTTTGCAGGAGATCCAGAATATTTCTGGAGGGTGAGATGAGGTAGAAGTTCGAAAAAGGCTCCTTTGACCCACAATACGGTATAAATGCCACTCAGAGATTCAAAATTCATAAACGATTGCCATGAAATGATGTTTTTCATTTACAGTTGCTTTAGTTGCATCCAAAAAATATTTTTTCAAAAAGATCAAGAATGTTTTTGTATTGTGAGATGCGGTAAAAAGTCAAAAAAAACACTTTTGACCCCCAAATCGGTATAAATGTCGCTCAGAAATTCAAAATCCATGAACGATTGCTATAAAATGATATCTTCCGTCTATAGTTGGTCTAGGTACGTCCAAAAAGTAATTTTTCTAGGAGATTCAGAATGTTATGGAACGGTGGGATGCGGTAGAAACTTGAAAAAGGCACTTTTTACCTCCAAATCGGTATAAATGTCACTCAGAGATTCAGAATTCATAGGCGGTTGCTATGATATGATGTTTTTCATCTATAGTTAATCTAGGTACATCCAAATAATATTTTTTCCAGAATATCCAGAATGTTCTTGGAGGGTGAGATGCGATAGAAATTCAAAAAAGGCACTTTGGACCTCCAAATCGGTATAAATATTGCTCAGAGATTTAAAATTCATAAACGATCACTACAAAATTATGTCTCCCGTCTTTAGATGGACTAGTAACATCCAAAAAATAATTTTTCCAGAAGATCGAGAATGTTACTGAAAGGTGAGATGCGGTAGAAAGTTAAAAAAGGCACCTTGTGACCTCCAAATCGGTATAAATGTCACTCAGAAATCAAGAATTCATGTACGATCACTATGAAATGTTGTCTCTTATCTGCAATTGGTTTAGTCGCGTTCAAAAAATATTTTTTTCAAGAGATCTAGAATATTACTGAAAAATGAGACACGGTAGAAATTCGAAAAAGGCACTTTTAACCCCCAAATCATGAGCTTAATTTATCTGGAAAAACATATAAAAATAACTAAAACAATTTCAAAAGTAATAAAAAATGACTGCGAATGCTCCTGCAAATGCGATCCCAAATCTCAATTTCATTACTGGCAGCAGATTCTCTTCAACTGATAGTAGATCATGCATGCATTGATAGATACAGGCCGTTACTGCAACGTCTTTTTTTTTCCACATGTCACACATGTTCAACTCGCTATTTTTAGTTCCCGAATCCTCGACAAAAGACGACGATCTTCGATTGTCTCAAAAGCAAAAAGAAACTGATTAGGGTTCGGTGATTTACCGGTAGCCGTCGACGTAGTTATGGGGTGCCATTCTTCAAACGTTATATATGATTGTCATAAAAGATACGATCTCGATGGTATGCATGTTAAGAATGCACGCGTTATTTTTTAATAAGGTCCTGCTGCCGGCTTCTTTTGACAACGAATTAAATGCGACCGCTAGAAAGTTATCTTCGACTATTATTAAAAGCGGCATAAAACATGCGTCAAATGTGAGGTTTATATAAAGTCTGTATTGTTGTAAGGAACTCGTAATGAGTTACTTATTTCATTGGGTATTACGTCAGTTATAGCAAAAAATGAATTTAGAAATTACACGCTCAAAAAATTGAAAAGAAGAAGAAAATAGACTTACTCACGTATTTAAAAGAAATATGAACTCAAATCTGGGTTCTAGTCGACTTTAGGTATCTCCGAATTTTAACATTTTTGAATATGAGTATAATAAAATTTAATTATAAGTGACGTAATAAAATAAGTAACTCATTGTAAGGTTTATAGTCAAATATCATAAAGTGAATAAGGTTGGTTATATGTTTGCCATTAAGCGCCAAAGAAAAACAGTCGAAATCCCCAAGCAGCAGTAATTCGAACAAGAATTACGAGATTGTTTTGACAAGCCGTTGCTCCTTTCACTAATTTTATCGTCTATTCGGAGTCGATTTCCTTAAAAGTTCTTTCCGCACACGCTTATAATGGGAAACAAAAACAGAAAACGCATCAACGTGAATAATATAAATGGGCTTAGCGGCTCTTGCGGTGGTAACAGTTGTGTTATTCTAAGATCTACTAGACGACACAAGAAATATTCACGAGGAAAATTTGGGGTGAGTGGGTCCGGATTTAGCGTTCCAGGTGCTATTTTTGGGAGAGATACAATATTAATTGTTTTGAAAGTTAATCTTAAGAGGGGGCGATTAGTTAATGAATTTAAATGTATGTAATTTATTAAGGATATTTTTTTCGTCTTATTTAGGTAAAAAAATGTCCCATAAGTAATTAAAGAGAAGTAATATCTATAAGTTTTTTACACGCACTTTCCCCATATTTGATATTTAATGTAATTTTTAAGTGTCAAAATTGGACCAATTTTTAAGAATTTTAAAAATTATTTTTCAAATGGATGTAAGTGGTTTTTTTCCTATTTCTGTTAAATTATCTAATTTTCTAAATTAATTACTTTTCTCTTATGGCAGACTTAAATTCTTGCAACAATTCGTGTACGCTTAAATACACGCAATGCAGGATATAATTAATATACTCAATGGAAGATATAATTTTCTATATTTCAGACAATTTTTACTGTTTAAACAAAAAAAATATATTAACTGTCTTATTTAGTCAAAGCAGTTGAAGTTGACAAAATGTAGTACTGTCCAGAGAATTAAGCAAACAATTAATTTATTCTAGGAAAAAAAACAAAAGTAAAAAACTCCAAGTCAGGGTCTCACTAAACATATGTATATAATTTCTTAAAAAGCTACACGTGTTTTTTTCCTAGCGGACCATCATCAGGTCTAAAAGTAAATAAAAATAGTGCAAAAAAAGCGGTAAAAAATAGTACTTAAATACACGACGTTGGTGGACAAATACAGGGATACTGACATTAAGGATATATTTTACACGAATGCCCAAAAGGCAAAAAACTGGACCTGTTTGACTGTATGAAGAGGAAATAAAAGACCCTGTACGGCCTGGAAAAAATACCATATTTCTTTATATTGTCAATATAATTAAAGTTATAATAACTTATCGAATGACTTTGGTATTGCCAATGTCAGACTGCCTGGAAAAATATATTTATTTATTACAGGCAGTTTAGAAATAAAATTAATTATAGCCTAGAAGGACGTAAAAAATCATTAATTAATGATCTGGAATTAAAACATAATTATTATTATTCCAGGCAGTTGAAGTTGATAAAATTTAATTTAGAAGAAAACATTTAATTAATTCCAGGCAATTGAAAAATAGCAAAAACAAGTAAATCATAATTTATTGTCTAGAAACTGAGGTTAATTGCTGAATTTATATATTCCAGACGCAGTATAGAGACAAATTTAGTTACATTTCTAGAAATATGAATAACTGTATAATATATTACATAATTTGACTTATTCCAGGCAGTTGAGGATTAAAATTTGTTTGACTGCCAGGGAAAATAAATAATTTAATGAAATAAAAAATAATCAATCATTTGCCGGGAAAAACACAATTATCATTATATCGTTTGGGCTTAGGGATCAATAAAATAAAAGTCCAAGCCTATTTAAATTTGCCGAAGTTTCGCCAAATATTCAACATATTGGACTTAAGTCAAAAAACATTATTAAAATGAATACTCAACTGCCAACGGTAAGAAGTGCTCAACCACAAGAAGTTAAAGTAATTTATTTAGGCAATTAAATTAATTCGTTCTAAGTCAGTAATCTATTAAGGAACCTTATTTCAGTTGAAACCATTTTTGTTTTCGGGCAATTGAAGTAATTTTAAATTTCTTTCATAGGCATTTGAAATCATTTTACATTTTTCTGGATACTTGAGGCAAGTATTTTTTTATTTAATAGTCTCTTCTATGGAATTTGACGAATTTAAGTTAACCTAGGAGATAGATGTAATGTTTTGTTTTCTCCGTATATTATGAGTGTGTTTTTTTTTTTAATTATTAAAGCATCTTTAGTTTTTTTTATGCTACTATGTAAAGCAATAAAGTCGTTTTTTGTCCAGGCAGTTAAAGTAATTTTTTGTTTCTTCCAGGCAGTGTCAGTTATTTTGATCCATTGAGAAACCATCCAGGAAGTTCTTCAGAAATTTAAATTTTTTTAGTAGAAATCTTATTTCAAGCATTTGAAGTCAAATTTTAAATAGTTATGGCATATTTAATACGTTTTTCCAGGCATATTAAATTTTTATCTCATTTTATCTTATACCCATTATTTTTGTTAATATTTTTCATCAAAATATAAATACTATCTATGTATCATTATGAAACTGTATGGAATAATTTTATTTATATACTAATGTTTTTTTAATTTCAGGCAGTCACAAATGCTTACAATAATAAAATTAATTAATTTATTATTGACGCTTAATTATTTTACAATTTTAGCCAGTCGAACTGTAAATATCTTCCGATTTCAGTCACTTTAATTAAAATGTGCCTCCTTCTGAACTCTTAATTAATTAAAATTCATTTAAACTCAAGATTTTTTTTAAAAAATTGTATGCTATTTTAATTAAAATTATATCTTAACTGCCTGGAATAACTCATTACTTTATTAATTAATTAGAACTTGGATGGCTTATTATGTAATTTCTCCTGTCAATGTTGCTTGATTATTCATATCTTTGAAGATGGTCGAATGCGAATACGAAACAAGGGTAAAAAATAAATCATACTGTTAGGAATAATTTTATTTATTTATATTCATGTTTTTGAAATTTTAGGCATTATCAAATTCTTACAATTACATTTAAAATTAATGACGTTTAAGTTAAAATAATTTTAAAATTTCTGGTAGTTGAGCTGTAGATACCTTCCGATTTCAGTCACCTTTTAATTAATATGCCTCTAATGCCTGAACTAATTAATTTATTTATAATTCAGAACTTTTTAATTAAAATTCAGTTAAACTGTAAATTTTTTTATAATTTCATGCACTTCTAATTAAAGTTATCCCTTGACTGCCTGGAATAACTTATTGCTTTATTAATTAATTAGAACTTGGGTGGCTAATTAATAAAATCCTCCTAACCAGAGCTGCTTTCTTCTTTTAATCCTTGAAGATGGTCAAATGCGAATAGGAAACAAGGGTAAAAAATAAATCATACTGTTTTGAATAATTTTATTTATTTATATTTATGTTTTTCAAATTTCAGGCATTTTCAAATTCTTGCAATTACATTTAAAATTAATAACGTTGAAGTTAAAATAATTTTAAAATTTCAGGTAGTTGAGCTGTAGATATCTTCGGTTTTTAGTCACTTTTTAATTAATATGCCTCTAATGCCTGAACTAATTAATTTATTTATAATTCAGAACTTTTTAATTAAAATTCAGTTAAACTGTAGATTTTTTCATAATTTTATGCTTTTTTAATTAAAGTTATCCCTTAACTGCCTGGAATAACTTATTGCTTTATTGATTAATTAGAACTTCGATGAATAATTAATAAAATCCTCCTGAGCAGACCTGCTTTCTTTTTTCATCTTTGAAGATGGTCAAATGCGAATACGAAACTAGGGTAAAAAAAATAAATCATACCGTTTGGAATAATTTTATTTATTTATTTATATTTATGTTTTTTAAATTTCAGGCATTTTCAAATTCTTGCAACTACATTTAAAATTAATAACGTTTAAGTTAAAATAATTTTAGAATTTCAGGTAGTTGAGCTGTAGATATCTTCGGATTTCAGTCACTTTTTAATTAATATGCCTCTAATGCCTGTACTAATTAATTTATTTATAATTCAGAACCTTTTAATTAAAATTTAGTTGAACTGTAGATTGTTTCATAATTACATGCACTTCTAATTAAAGTTATCCCTTAACTGCCTGGAATAACTTATTGCTTTATTAATTAATTAGAACTTGGGTGGCTAATTAATAAAATCCTTCTCACCAGAGCTGCTTTCTTTTTTTTAATATTCGAAGATGGTCAAATGCGAATACGAAACGAGGGTAAAAAAAATAAATCATACTATAAGGAATAATTGTATTTATTTATATTTATGTTTTTGAAATTTTAGGCATTTTCAAATTCTTACGATAACATCTAAAATTAATGACGTTTAAGTTAACATAATTTTAGAATTTCAGGTAGTTGAGCTGTAGATATCTTCGGTTTTTAGTCACTTTTTAATTAATATGCCTCTAATGCCTGAACTAATTAATTTATTTATAATTTAGAACTTTTTAATTAAAACTTAGTTAACTGTAGATTTTTTCATAATTTCATGCACTTCTAATTAAAGTTATCCCTTGACTGCCTGGAATAACTTATTGCTTTATTAATTAATTAGAACTTGGATGGCTAATTAATAAAATCCTTCTAACCAGAGCTGCTTTCTTTTTTTAGTCTTTCAAGATGGTCAAATGCGAATACGAAACAAGGGTAAAAAATAAATCATATTGTTTGGAATAATTTTATTTATTTATAATTAATGACGTTTAAGTTAAAATAATTTTAATTTAACTTTTTTTAGGTACGTTACATTAAAAAATACATGGATTACTATTCTAGGTAGTTGAAAAATTGATAGAACTGCTTTAATTTTTTACTGACGGAAGTAACAGTTATAACAAGAACTTCAAAATGACTGAAAAATAGTTGCTGCAATTTCTTTCTGCTCTAGAGGAAAAAATTGTTGATTTTTTTGTACATATATTTCAGGCTGTTTAGAGACAAAAATCGGTTCAATTGTCTGGAATTACATGAATTTGTTTATTTCAGGTTTTACTGTCTAAAGAATAAAGAAAAAGATCCTCATTGCATCCCCTATTGCAGAAATTAAGGGATCAAACGTTTTACTGTTGATGCATAACTAGGACAGTTAAAAATTCAATAAATTATAAACAAAATAATCTCCCTTCAAAGATCTTTCATAGGAGAATTACCCGGCATTTTTGTGGTAATCAACCATTACACGGGTCACATACCGGACATTCTTGCCACTGGCATCCCATTATATATACCAAGCAGATGGAAACGGTTTCGGTTATGCCTCAAATACTTGGACCCAACTGCCCTTAGAAACGAAAAATTTATGTAAATAAAAAATTAGACCCTTCGATAATAACAAACGCTATAAAATCCCGGCATGTGCCGAAACAAATTAATTAATTAATAATTTAATATAATTAAAAAGTGTTTTATTTTGTAAAAGCAGGTTTGGCGTGCACAACTCAAAATACCGTAAAGACTGTGTGGGATTCCGTCAGGAATTTCACATATTTCCACGCTGACAATCTTGGAATGTTTTTTTTTTTTGTTGTTGTTAAATGAGCAGGAAGGTGTCGGGTCGCTTGTTAACTATTTTAATGTTACGGTAGTTGGTTCATAAAATGCCAAAAATTATTATGGAAGAGGATATTAATCGTGTTTTAATAGTCAGATTATTGATAACAGAGTGGCGAACAAAAGTGTGGAAATGTTTTGATAAATTTTTAATATTGTATATGATTTATATTTCAATGAGATAGTTGACAGGTCATTGGAGTGCCATGAGGCTCAATCTTGGAACCAGTGACTTTTCTTGATATACAGGGTGTTCCGAAATTACATCGCAATATTTTACCAGCCGCATCTTTGTCTGAAAATAAGACAAATACTTCATATACAGGAATCTTGAAAAGTGAATCGTTTTCATGGTGCAGGATATTTTATAATTCCTGTTGAAGATGGTTTTTTGTTAATATTTTCGAAACGCCTGGTGGTTATTTTTAGAAATTTTTATCGTATACTACTCTTATTGTTACTAACTGATTTTATAATATTTTATGCTAAAATGTATACAGGCTTCGATTAAAATTAGTGGTCAACAAAGATAAAAGATGTCATAACTTTTCTTCTGGTTACTTTTACGTTACGCGCAAGGTGTATCGACATTTGAGAGAATTTATAAATAGCAATCTTCTTCTGACTTTTTATTGTATATTATGATGTTTTGTTAGGGCATATATACACCCTATAAACAAAACGATTTCAACAAGCAGATGGTGCACAACAAGTCATCCTATATAACCCCTCTAAGCCCGTCAAACCGCTAATCGATTGTAATAATTTACTATTCAAACAGAGAGAGAGAAGAGAATAAAACAGTAAAAAATTGCGATATTTTGCATATAATCGGAAATGCAAAATTTACGGAAGCACAACTGTCAAGCTCACATATCGGAAAAGTGCCCGCATATAATTTCGCGGATTTGCATTCGGAACTGTTTAACCGTTAAAATATATGAATCGGTTACGATGGGGAAAAAACGAGGTTTTGTATATTATACAAGCAAGTCGAATATGTTTCAAGGTTTATGGAGTATGTTTTATAGGTGCTCAAGGTGCCGATATCTACACTGTAAAAAAAAGGGTTTTTAATTTTTACTACAATGTTGCGTCGCCCTTTTTTTACAAATTATAATAAATTTTATTTAATTTTTTGCAAGAAATTCTATGAAATCAGATCTGTCAGTGTTATAAATGCGTCAAGTGGTAATTAGTCTAATACTGAGTCGCATATTTTGCTACAATGAAATCAGAAAATGTGTCAAAGTGATTGAGAAAGCTATTGCTTTTAATATATTAAGACTACTCTTAGTCCTTGTTAAAAATCAATTAATTATTTATTAAAAAACTCGTCTCAATTCTATTTCGTTAAAGTCTCGTTTCAATTCTATCAATCCTACAATTTTTACGAAAAATGCTGCGGGTTTAATTTTACTTAAGTATCGTAAAATCAACTTTCCACTTGCAAAACAATGCCATCCATACACTATATACTATTTGCTTTATTTGACAGGGAAAAAGCACTTTTTGAAAGAATTTCAAACAATTTAAAAATCTTATAATAATCGATGTGTTATATTTAAAATAAGTTTTTTACTATAGCAAACAAGCGAGAAAAACTAAATATTTATATGTTTTAAATTTTTATATATAATCCGATCATTCCATGATCCTATTCCATTTCAATACGGCAATGTAGCACCCCATACCGTGTCATCAAATGTGTATAGATTTTCTTTACGATTTTTAATTATTTACTCACAATATGTGAAAACTCCCATAATAAAAAGAAACCTTTTTAATTGATAGTTTTCTTTAGATGTTATTATTAAATAAGACTGATGAAATTTCTTAACAAATAAAATTTGATTTTGCCGCCTTAATTTAGCATTTTTCTGGCATGCTGATTGGTCAAATTAACCAGGCATAAATGTCCATAATAATATTGTGTGTCATAATAATTTTATATATAATTATAGGACGTTTAGAATTTATTCTATTCGAATCATTATTTATGAACTATTACGTAGGTAAATTCATGCAAAAAAAATAACTTGAACTTTTTGACAAATAAATAGAAAAAAAATCAATATTTTTGGAAAAAATTGTGTTTCTCAAATTCTTGTACAAAATTGGAAAAACGCTGAAATAGGTGTCCAATTAAATTGTCCATGGATTATGTGTACACATTTTCAAAATCACATCTAGTCAATTTTTTGAGTTATGAATTTTTTGACAAATAAATAGAAAAAAAAATCAATATTTTTGGAAATTTTTTTTTTCTCAAATTCTTGTACGAATTTGGAAAAACGCTGAAATAGGTGTCCAATTAAATTATCCATGGATTATGTATACAAATTTTCAAAATCACATCTAGTCAATTTTTTGAGTTATGAATTTTTTCACAAATAAATAGGAAAAAAAATCAAAATTTTTGGAAAAAATTTTTTTTCTCAAATTCTTGTACGAATTTGGAAAAACTCTGAAATAGGTGTCCAATTAAATTGTCCATGGATTATGTGTGCAAATTTTCAAAATCACATCTAGTCAATTTTTTAAGTTATGAATTTTTTGACAAATAAATAGAAAAAAAAATCAATATTTTTGGAAAAAATTGTGTTTCTCAAATTCTTGTACAAAATTGGAAAAACGCTGAAATAGGTGTCCAATGAAATAATCCATGGATTATGTGTGCAAATTTTCAAAATCACATCTAGTCAATTTTTTGAGTTATGAATTTTTTGACAAATAAATAGAATAAAAAATCAATATTTTTGGAAAAAATTGTTTTTCTCAAATTCTTGTACGAATTTAGAAAAACGCTGAAATAGGTGTCCAATTAAATTGTCCATGGATTATGTGTTCACATTTTCAAAATCACATCTAGTCAATTTTTTGAGTTATGAATTTTTTGACAAATAAATAGAAAAAAAATCAATATTTTTGGAAAAAATTTTTTTTCTTAAATTCTTGTACGAATTTGGAAAAACGCTAAAATAGGTGTCCAATGAAATTGTCCATGGATTATGTATACACATTTTTAAAATCACATCTAGTCAATTTTTTGAGTTATGAATTTTTTAACAAATAAATAGAAAAAAAAATCAATATTTTTGAAAAAAAAAAAATTTTCTCAAATTCTTGTACGAATTTGGAAAAACGCTGAAATAGGTGTCCAATTAAATTGTCCATGGATTATGTATACAAATTTTCAAAATCACATCTAGTCAATTTTTTGAGTTATGAATTTTTTGACAAATAAATAGAAAAAAAAATCAATATTTTTGGAAAAAATTTTTTTTCTTAAATTCTTGTACGAATTTGGAAAAACGCTGAAATAGGTGTCCAATGAAATTGTCCATGGATTATGTATACACATTTTTAAAATCACATCTAGTCAATTTTTTGAGTTATGAATTTTTTGACAAATAAATAGAAAAAAAAATCAATATTTTTGGAAAAAAAAATTTTTCTCAAATTCTTGTACGAATTTGGAAAAACGCTGAAATAGGTGTCCAATTAAATTGTCCATGGATTATGTATACAAATTTTCAAAATCACATCTAGTCAATTTTTTGAGTTATGAATTTTTTGACAAATAAATAGAAAAAAAAATCAATATTTTTGGAAAAAATTTTTTTTCTTAAATTCTTGTACGAATTTGGAAAAACGCTGAAATAGGTGTCCAATGAAATTGTCCATGGATTATGTATACACATTTTTAAAATCACATCTAGTCAATTTTTTGAGTTATGAATTTTTTGACAAATAAATAGAAAAAAAAATCAATATTTTTGGAAAAAAAAATTTTTCTCAAATTCTTGTACGAATTTGGAAAAACGCTGAAATAGGTATCCAATTAAATTGTCCATGGATTATGTATACAAATTTTCAAAATCACATCTAGTCAATTTTTTGAGTTATGAATTTTTTGACAAATAAATTGAAAAAAAAATCAATCTTTTTGGAAAAAATTGTTTTTCTCAAATTCTTGTACGAATTTAGAAAAACGCTGAAATAGGTGTCCAATTAAATTGTCCATGGATTATGTGTTCACATTTTCAAAATCACATCTAGTCAATTTTTTGAGTTATAAATTTTTTCACAAATAAATAGGAAAAAAAATCAATATTTTTGTAAAAAATTTTTTTTCTTAAATTCTTGTACGAATTTGGAAAAACGCTGAAATAGGTGTCCCATGAAATTATCTATGGATTATGTGTACAAATTTTCAAAATCACATCCAGTCAATTTTTTGAGTTATGAATTTTTTGACAAATAAATAGAAAAAAAAAACAATATTTTTGGAAAAAATTGTGTTTCTCAAATTCTTGTACGAACTTGGAAAAACGCTGAAATAGGTGTCCAATGAAATTGTCCATGGACTATGTATACAAATTTTCAAAATCACATCTAGTCAATTTTTTGAGTTATGAATTTTTTGACAAATAAATAGAAAAAAAAATCAATATTTTTGAAAAAAAAATTTTTTCTCAAATTCTTGTACGAATTTGGAAAAACGCTGAAATAGGTGTCCAATGAAATTGTCCATGAATTATGTGAACAAATCTTGAAAATGACGTCTAGTCAATTTTTTGAGTTATGAGTCATCTATAATTATTCAATCTTGTAACGGTATCTCCTACTTTTAATATATCAGATTTCTCGATACATTGTATAAAATTTGTTATCAAATTGCAACGGTTTCAATCACAATTTTAAGGACATTTGCTTTAATAATTTATTACTATTACCGTCCCTATTTGTACTTTTTTTTTAAATTCCGCCATCATCAAAACACATTTTTTTCAGTGTAGCCATTTGAAGATTTTTTCTTCTTTCAACAAAAAAAAAACAGTCTAAAGCTCCAGCAATATTTTAACTCTTACAGACAGTTGAGCTCATCCAGGTATTTTATTTCTAAAAATTTTAAAAACACTTCAAATCTGGATACAAAAATCAACATCCACTAATTATTTCGTACTTCTACTCTCACTGTAAAACAAAAGAAATCCAAATTCTCGATGCCGTTCAGAGCAATGCCATCAAAAAGGGTGAGGTGAGAGGAGGGAGGACAGAGAGAGAGAGCATCGAGGATCGAGCAAAGGGTGGCAAACCCCCGAACGGGGGGCGGGGGAGGATGGTGAAGGGTGCAGGGTAGAGGGCAAGAGAAGGGTATAAAGGCCGCGGTAAAGTATTGATTATCATCGTCGCTCCCTTGCACTGTCTTCTCGGGAACACTTACTTAATTTAATTAATCGAGAGCACGTCTTTGATGAAGCCGATGTCTTCGGTTGGGCCTAAGGAGTTCTCTCCACTTCATAGTGGGGCCCTTTTCAATTTCCGAACTTGGGCTTACACTTCGGGTAATTTAGCGGACGGATCGGGTTGTTCCAGTACGATAAATAATATCGGTTTCGAGGTTTAATATGCATTTTGGTTAATGGAGACGGTTAGTCGATTGGGACCTTTTGAAGTATGCTTATAATTTAACAAAAAAAACTTAACTAGGTGCAAAATTTATAAAATTCCTTGATCCATGCATTTGAATGCATATTTTTTATTGTTTACAGGTAGTTAAAGTAACAGTACTGTTTGGAAGCTACCCAGATCATTGAACTGTTAATATTAATATTTCTTGAGTATTATTGGAGAAAAATATTTATTTAATTTTCAGGCATTAAAGGTTCTATTAAATTTTCCAGATTGTCTCAATCGGTTAGAAATAATTAATTATGCGCCTGTAGAATGGTACAATGCTTAAAATTTGTAGGCCTAAAAATCAGGCACTGCCAGTTCAGCCTACCCTGTCGACAAATTATATTGCAGAAATATTGCAGGTATATTTCATCTGCAATATTGCGTCTTGCTATTACGAGTTCATTATAGTCATATTGCAGCAATGTTTTAATGTCCGCTTTTTTCATTGCATCCGCAATATTACTGAAACATTATAGCAATATTTCATGGGGTATGTTACTGTAATATTGCATTAATGTATGTGCTGTATTGTAGTAATACTCACGTAATATTACTTGTATCTTTCATTTATATTGCTGCTATATTTTATATTAATTTTATATTGAATTTGCAATAATAATCCTATTGTAGATGTAATGAATTTTGCATGTAAAGAAAATAAAAATTTTGTAGTTGGCATAGAATTGGAAGTTTTACTTACTTTATACGAACTTGGCAGTTTTAAATCTTCTGATCTTGGTATCGACGTATGTAAAAAAAGTAAAGAAATAGATTTTTACGTGATACAACTTACCTATTCGTCACTTTTCCTATTCTTCACACAGTGAGGATGAATCAAGTTATATGAGGGCCAATTAAGTTTGTAACCTAATTTTCTAAATTAATTAATTTTCTCTTATAGCAGATTTCTCTCATAAATTCTTGCAACAGTTCGTGTAATGCAGGATATAATTAATATACTCAATGGAAGATATAATTTTCTATATTCCAGGCAATTGAAAGATCAAATCTGATTTACTGTTTGGAGAAGAAAAAAAAAGTGTGATTGCCTGGAACAATATATTTATTTATTAAAAGCAGTTTTAAGGTACGCAACTTTTTTCTAATTTAACCTAAGCTGTAACTTCAATAGATATTGAGATCTCCATGCTTAGGATCTTCATCTTGGACACCCTGTATATTCCAGACTGTTCAGAGACAAAATCAGTTCCATTGTCTGGAATTACATCAATTTGTTTACTTCAGGTTTTAGTGTCTAAAGAATAAAGAAAAAGATCTTCATTGCATCCCCTATTGCAAGCAATTAAGGGATCAAATGTTTTACTGTTTAGTCATAACAGTAAACTCATAGAGAATTTGATGCCTAACTGAGACAGTTAAAAATTCAATAAATTCGAAACAAAATAATCTCTTAAAGATCTTTCATAGGAGAATTACTCGGCATTTTTGTGGTAATCAACCATTACACGGGTCACATACCGGACATTCTTGCCACGGTATCCCATTATGTATATATGTATATATTATGTATATATTAGACTAATTTCACTGTAAATCGACATTGAACAGCAAAAACGTCCTTTTAATTCCTTAAATAATTAAAATCTTATTTCGACCCTTAAGCGAGCACCCACGTGCATTTAAAGGTGTTAAAAGATATATCGTTCCTCGCCCTAAAGACGTAATTAGGTCACATGAGGATCTTATTAGGGCCTTACGAAGCCCTTAATCGAGTCGCTCATTTATCATTTTCCCTCTGGAGGGCACTTCAAAGCGACTTCCTATAGGCCGAATTTTTGATTGATATTGTTACGTGACGCCCTGGTGTTCGAATAATATATAGCAACTTCCGCAAGTGTTTACCATATGGGTGGAAAAAGTGTTAATGGGTGTACAATACCACAAATACTTTTTAAAAGTCTTTAGGAAACGTCAACGTAGACATTTTGCCTGATATCTTAGTTGCTGTTGATTTTATGACAATTTGTCGCATTATCAAAGTTAAAGACAATAAAATTTTCTTTAAAAAAATATTATACAACTTTGATGTGATATTAAGAGATTTCAAGATATTTTGGATTGCATATGAATGAAGTGAGTTCTCATCCAAATCGTCAACATGGACATTTTGCCTGATACCTCAGTTGCTGTTGATTTTATTTTGAATCAAAAAGGGCGTATATACAGTGGTTAAGAAAAGTATAGAACATTTAATATTTCTTATGATTTATTGCTCGTATGGGAATCAGATGAATTGTTTCTCTATTATTTTACTCACTTTCAAATTTAAAGATATTAGACATTTTAACTTGGGATTAAAAATGGTTTTATTTTATAGTATTCAGATCCTTCACTCTGTCCACCAGTAAATGTAGCATTAAATGGATGCGAAAACTTTAAAGAGTATAATATTTTCTTTAGATTAGGATAGTAATCGTTATGAGAAATTTGTTTGAAAAAAAAATTTTGAGAAATTTCAATATTGAATAATAAGACCCAAAGGGTGTTTTTCTAGCTAACAAAACATGTTTTACTTAACGACTTTCTCTATAACTGGTTTAATAATTAGCATTATTGAAAAACAGAAGATCTAAAGCCACATGTGCCCCCCCAGTAAATCATGATGGGTGGAAACGGAAGCCCCGCTTGTCTGAACGTTCAGCTGTCGCAATATTTCTGGTATTCAAGCGTCCCTGTAAAATGTGTCTTTATTATAAGAAAAATTGATGTTTTATTTGATTCTTTATTGAACTTTTCGACATAATAGCGACGTAAAAATGACGTTAAGTTGACGTCATTCACCGTCAGTGTGTTTACTGGGTTTTTATTCGTTACTCAATTGCCTGGAAGAAATTTTAAGTTTCAAAATTGGAACTTTATTAATTAAAAAAGTACTTATTTTACAAAAATTATTGTAAGTACCTTTTTGCTTGAGAATTAAGAAAATTTAATTTTAGTCTAAATTTTGATACAATCGACGAAAAACAAATAAAAACACAAAGTCACGGTCTCACAACATGTAATCAAATGGGCTACACGTGTTTCGCTCTAGTTAGAGCATCATCAGGCCTAAAATAAAAATACTACTTAAACAAAACTAAAAACTTACATAAAACAATCATATACACAACCATCTTTTTCTTCTTCGATTGTGAATGAAATGTTAGGGTGTAAGGAATTTACGAAACTAAGAAAATTTGGTAGGTCTTCATCCCTGCCATTCCAGATTATAAAAATGTCATCCACATACCTCTTATATATCGTGAGGTAATCTCTAAACCTACCCTCAACTATTTCTCTTTCTAGATGACTCATGAAAATCTCGCTTAGCAGAGGGGGAAGGCAAGAACCCATAGCCAAACCTGAGACCTGCCTGAAAATGTTATTGTCAAACTGGAAAAAATTTGGGTTGATCACTATATCGAGTAAGTCCAAAAGACCCTCAATGACTATACGACTAAGAGATGTTTTTAATAGGAGAGTTCTCACTAACTTTAAACAATCTTTGAGAGGGATGCTGGGAAAAAGATTTTTTACATCTAAGGAAATAAGTTTAGAACCATGAGGGATAATAAGATTTTTCAAACTGTTGGTTAGATCAACAGAATTCTTAGTCGAATAAACACTTTTAAAGTTGGTCACCTCCCTGAGAACATTATTCAACCAAGAGGAAAGAAATGGGGAGTTAACAAAGGAAACCACTGGTCTTATGGGAAAATTGGTCTTATGGATTTTGGGGAGTCCATAAAGGATCGGAGTTCTAGGATTCATAGGATACAGTTTTTCTTTTTTAGTGTTAAAGAAATCGAGAGTTAATCTGTCCAATGTTTGCTTAACTTTCGTAAAATACAAATTGGTGGGGTCTCTATTAACTGTAATGAAATCCTCCGAGTCCAGAAAATCCAATATCTTTTGAATATAGTCAGTCTTGTTTAGCATGACTAAGCAATTACCCTTGTCTGCTTTTGACAATATCAAATCGTTACTCTTTATTTTATTTTTTAGCGAATTTAGGTGCTTTTTATTGATGTTATTGTTTAAGCTGTTCGAGCCACATCTAGAATTTAAAAAGTTTATTATTTTAGCGCGTAAGATGTTCTTATTTCTTGTATCAGTCGTCTGCAAAACACTCTCAGCCTCAACAGCTAAAGTCTCTCGTGTTTGAGAGTTTGTGTTTTTATTTGTTTTTCGTCAATTTTGTATGTTGGTCTCTTAGAGAAGAGTGGATGAGATTTTTGGATTTGATACAATCGGTTAATAATTACCTGAGTTATGGCCGCAGTTTATTAACTAGAAAAGTATTGGTTTTTCAAGAATTATTGAAAGTACACATTAAATAAATGATTACGATGAACTGGCTATTTATTTTGTAATCAATTGCCTGGCAGAAATATCTTCAATTATGTCTTATTATAGGCAAGTGAATATTTTTTTTTTAATTTAAATCCAGGTGACAACTACCTGTAAGTGGAACAAAATGAAAGACATTTTTCCAATCAGTTGATAAAAAACAACTTAGTTTCTTATTTTTATCTTCTTTAAATGTCTCTTTAAAGTTGTATTCAACTGCCTGGTAGTAAAACAGCATTTTTCCAGACATTGACTTTTTATTCGATATTCAATTGCCTGGAAGACATGTATTGATTTTCGTCTTTTTCCAGGCAGTGGAATTAATTTTTCAAATTTGTCTTTGATGCAAATAAGACATAAATTAGGGCATATTTACAGGCAGTTAAAGAAATTGATAAATAACTTAATGGAACTTTAAAAAATCATGGGAAAATTTGATTTTTATTTAACCTCCTGAAAGAGGTACAAGGTCTTTCCCCATATATTGACTCCCCCCCTACAGGGGTAATGCGACTTTTGGGGTTTTACTTTAAATTTTTGAATCTGATGTCAAATTTTCGTTTAGAAACGTCAAATTTTGACAGATGATCAGTTTTTTCTTATGGAACACCCTGTATATGACTTCATAGGTAAAAAGAGCCGAATTTTCTGATTTCAAATATATATAGTTTAACTATGTTTTATTAAACCGTTTCGGAAATATCGGGCTCCAAACTTTAAAAAAATAATATATTGAAGATCTCGGTATGCGCTGCATTGTTATTGTTTGGCGTTTTTTTTTTTAAGATAAATGAATTGAGAAGAAACAATAAAAACAGAAGATTTATTATTACTAAGGTGATATTTAGCATCTTTTTGTTGACAAGGATACATTATTTTAACAATTGTTAAACTTTAATTTAGATGTAATTATTCACCACCATTATCAATACAGTTTATATAATCCTGCTCAATTTTGTGTATTGTATTCCTTATAAATCGTCTATGATTTTGATTGATATCATCTATCGCGGTAATAATTTTTCTGCGGAGCTCCTCGACATTTTCAGTTCTCTGTTCGTAAACTTTATTTTGCAGGTAACCCCACAGAAATGAATCAAGAGGTGTCAGGTCTGGACTGTTTGGTGGCCAACGAATTGGCCCAGTTCGTCCAATCCACATGTTATATCTTTCATTTAAAAATCTCAAAACAGGAAACACATTATGCGGTGGGGCTGCATCTTGATGCCAAACTATTTGCTCGTATTGCCTTAAGGGTAGATCTTCAAGTTTAACTTTAATTTGATAAGTAAGCATCTCTAGGTATCTCTCTCCCGTCAAGTTGCCGTTATAAAAAATAGGTCCTATGACCTGGTCATTTAAAATTCCACACCATACATGTAGAGATTGCCGGCCTTGAAACTTAATTTCCCTTGTTATTCGGGGGTTTGTTCTTGACCAAAAGCGAACATTTTTTCGATTGTAAGGCTGGCCGCATATTGAACGTAGGGCAGCACGCAGCAGAGCACAGCACAAGCCTAGGGCAGCAGAGGATTTTGTAACACATGCATAGAGTAATTAAAAATATGTATGTATATAATATTCATTTCTCTATGAACACACGCAATTAAATTAAACGCCGCATATTGGGCGTAGCAGAGGCGAGGCCTGCGCGACATAGTAACAGAGTACTCTGTCTGGCCTCTGTCAGTTGTGGAGTGTGCACAGTTTTCTCTGCAGAGTGGCAATTGTTTTTGTAAAAAATAACTCTTAATTGAACTCGTGCGGGAAAATAAAGTTTTATGTGATACAAGTCACAAAGACTATAGGCGTACAAATATTGTTTAATTTGAACGTCACTTAAATCACTTAAGAGATTTAATTCTCCATGCGTTCTTCTTTTTTTTTAAATGAGTACTTTCACCTAAACACTTTTTTCGCCATTTTCCGGGGTCAGTATATGGGGAAAGACCCTGTACATAATTATTTTTTTTCAAACTGCTGGGATAATCTGGAAAATTACTTTTAATTCCTGAAGTTGGTACTGAAATTTTGCATCCCAAAATACACAAGAAAACTCTCAACTTTTTGAAAGAATTTCTTTTCAAATCTCTCAATATTTCCTAAATTGACACATTTTAGTATTTTTAAACTCAAATTGTACATTGATAATAGACTTACCTGATTAAACAAATTCATTCCCTCGTCTATTCACCTTAGGGCAAAAAAAATAAAACCTCAATTATCAATAAGTAATTCATAACTTTAATACTTACAATCAGACTTTCAGTCATTGTTTTAAATGATCGATAATATCTGACAGAAAGAAAAATATATATATAACATAAGGAACATTTATTCAAAATAAACGTTTCGAGACCAATCAATGTAGTAGTAATAAGTCGGGTTTGTTTCTTCGTTCAGCGAAAATGAGTTTTTTTATAAATTAACGTCACGTTAGAGTTAGAGTACTTTTTATATACAAAAAATCACTTGTTGCACTTAAAAATTAACTATACACAGTTCACGTTGCGAGGGATGACGCTAGCAACCGGGCTCAGAACCAGTAGAGGTCCTTTGAGGAGTCTTGGACCTGCGCTTCCAAACCTGAAACAAATTAGTAGTTATTTAGTTGTATTTTTGTTCAGTTTGCGGATAATGCAACAATGTTGTGGCAAATGCAATAAATCTAAAGGACACAGTTACCACAGATATTGTATATTTATATTAATTACAAAGTTTTAATTTTTGATATTGTTTGTTTATATTAAGAAGTGGTGTGAGTCTAACAAAGTCAATATTGGAAATTGCTTGAAAATTCACAACGAATTGCCTGCGGAAAATTATAGAATTTTAAATTAATTTTTAATTTTAATCGAGGTATTTAATGTTAAATTTATTCCAAGAATTTGGATTTTGTTGGGTCAAATGGTCTTATTATTTCTCATTATATTCCAAGCAATTGACATTGTCATTTTTTTCACATTTATTTATTTATTTATTTTATCTTTCAGTTATTTTAAATAATTATTATTTTATTACAGGCATTTTACGTAATTTTTTACATCTTTCAGCCACTTAATGTAATTTTTTATATTTTCCAAATATATATACAAGGTGTTCCACTTTAAAAGTCATTAATTTCAATACGTGATAGAGAATTTAAAAAGAAATAGACTTTTATTATAAATTTCTTCTCAGAAATGTTTAATAACAAAGATACAGGGTGTTAAAGTTAAGAATAATTATTTGTTTGTTTATCATAACTTTTAAGCTACCAACTGATATTTAATTACAATTCGCATGCAGGTTATTATAGTGAATTGTCAATTACTGATGAAGGCAATTTTTAAAAAAATTACCAGTGGCGTAACATACGGAGGGATCTTTTTTTGTCATTCTAGGATTTTCTCATTTTAATTCAGCCATTTGACGCAATTTTTTTATACCTTCCAGTCAATCAATGTAATTTCCCATTTGTTATCTATGTATTTATTTCCTATCAATAATAATCCACAATTTATTTCAGGCAATTTACGTAATTTTTTAATACCTTCCACTCACTTAATGTAAATCTTTATTTCTTCCAAATATTTAATTCATAATTTTCTCACTATATTACATGCATTTGACGTACGTTTTTGTCTCTCTCAATTTCTTCATTTAATTTTTAGGCATTTGATCCATTATTTTTCCATTCTTATTTCAGATATTTGACGTAATTTTTCAAGCTTCTCATGAATTTTAAATAATTTAATTATTTTATTTCACGCATTTGATTTTTTTTAATTTTTGGCGTCATTTTTTGGTCTTTTTCAAGTAGTTGATGCAAACATCTTAATTTGAATTTCAAACTTTTGTCTTCTTATTCCAGACTTTTGACGTCATCCTTGATCTCTTCTAGGCATTTGATTTATAATTGTTCATTTGTAATTGAGGCAACTGACGTAATTTTTAGAGCCTTCTAGATATTTGAAATAATTTCTGTCTTTTTATTAAAGGCATTTCACGTAATTTTGTATGTCTGCCTGCCATTTGAAATAATTTTTAATTTTATTCGAAGTCAGTTTTTATATATACAAGATATTTATTATTTTATTCCAGGCATTTGACGTAATTTTGTCTCTCTTCCAGGCACTTGAATTTATTTTTGTCTTCCAGGCAGTTGATCAATAATTTTCCAATTTAAATATAGGTAATTGACGTTCTTCCAGACTTAAACAAAGTAGTGCACCCTGAGGTCTTTTAAACCGACTTTTTAACATTTAAACTCGATTTTCTCATAAACTGCATAAAATATGTTAATGAAACAAATTGCTCTGGATTCAGAATTAAATTCTCTAGAAATATTGTTTTCGGTTCAAAAATGTCAAACCAAAAGTTGCCAAGTTATCCAAAGTTAAACCCCAAAGTGCCTCAAACCGACTTTTTGCCATTTAAACTTAATTTTCTCGAAAACTACTCAAAAGATCTTAATGAAACAAATTTCCCTAGATTTAGAATTAAATTATCTGGAAATATTGTTTAGGGTTCAAAAGTATCAACCCAAAAATTTACAGGTTATCCAGAGTTTAACCAAGTAATAGCCCCTGGGGTCTCGTAAATCGACTTTTTACAATCTAAACTCGATTTTCTCAAAAACAAATATTTTAATAAAATAAATTGCCCTGGATTTAAAATTAAGTTGTCTGGAAATGTTGTTTTGGATCTATAAGTCTCCACTCTAAAATTCCCAAGTTATCCAGAGTTAAACCACGTAACGGACGCTGAGGTCTTTTAGACCGATTTTTTGCCCTTTAAAGTCATTTTTCTCAAAAACTAGTCAAAATATCTTAATGAAACAAATTGCTATGGATTCAAAATAAAATTCTTTAAAAAGAATGTTTAGGATCCAAAAGTCTCGACCCCAAAGTTTCTAGGTTATGCAGAGTTCAACCAAGTGCTAGGCCTTGAGGTCTCGTAAATCTACTTTTTACAATTTAAACTCGATTTTCTCAAAAACCACTGAAAATATTTTAATGAAACAAATTGCCCTGCATTTAAAATTAAATTGTCTGGATATTATTGTTTTAGGTCTGTAAGTCTCCACTCAAAATTTTCCAAGTTATCCAGAGTTAAACCGCGTAATGGACCCTGTGGTCTCTCAGACCGATTTTTTGCCTTTTAAAGTCATTTTTCTCAAAAACTATACAAAATATCTTAATGAAACAAATTGCTATAGATTCAGAATTAAATTCTCTGGAAATGTTGTTCGGGGACCAAAAGTCTAGACCCAAAAGTTTTTAGGTTATCCAGAGTTAAACCACGTAATGGTCCCTGGGGTCTCTCAGACCGATTTTTTGCCTTTTAAAATAATTTTTCTCAAAAACTAGTCAAAATATCTTAATGAAACAAATTGCTATGGATTCAGAATAAAATTCTTTAAAGATAATGTTTTGGGTCCAAAAGTCTTGATCCAAAAGTTTCTAGGTTATGCAGAGTTCAACCAAGTGCTAGGCCTTGAGGTCTCGTAAATCGACTTTTTACAATTTAAACTCGATTTTCTCAAAAACCACTTAGAATATTTTAATGAAACAAACTGCCCTGGATTAAAAAGTAAATTGTCTGGAAATGTCGTTTTAGGTCTGTAAGTCTCCACTCAAAATTTTCCAAGTTATCCAGAGTTAAACCACGTAATAGACCCTGAGGTCTCTTTGACCGATTTTTTGCCCTTTAAAGTCGTTTTTCTCAAAAACTAGTCAAAATATCTTAATGAAACAAATTGCTATGGATTCAAAATTAAATTCTTTGGAAATGTTGTATGTGGTTTAAAAGTTTCCAGATCATACACGTCATTTTTCAACTCTTCCAGGCATTTGACTAATAATTTTCTTATTTAATTTTATTTAGGCATTTGACGTGATCGTTTATACCTTCCTCGTATTTGAGGTAATTTTTTGTTTCTTTCAGGCGTCTGATCCATAATTTTCTCATTGTATTCTGAAGAATTGACGTCATTTTTTATGTCTTTCAAGCATTTCAAGCCAATTTTTATGCCTACTTCCAAACATTTTAAATAATTAAAATTTTGTTCGAGTTAATTTTTTATGCTCTTCAGTTATTTGACGTAATTCTATATTATCTAAGAAGAAGAAAACGAAAAAAGAAGAAGGGCAAATAAAAATAGAGATGCTTTATTATAATTTTTTTTTAAATATTAAAACTAAAAAAATTAAATTTAAAAGTCAAAACTGCTTATTTTTCAGTCTTCCTCTACAGACCAGTAGCACTATAAGAAACAATCCATCACGTTATTGTCAAGTAGTTATTATAAAATTATTTGGCATAATCTTAGAAGGAGAGGAAATTATTTGTCTATGGTGTTGGATAGGCTCTGATTAAAAAAATAGGAAAAGGTTTATTGGCCAATATAAAGATATCTAAAAATTACATCAACATAAAAAGGGCAATCACATAAGCTGAACTAATTTGCCACTTGTTTGTAAAGTATATATAACAGTTATATGTAAATATAAAGTCGCATTTAGGTACTAAAGGTAAAAGTCACATTTAGTTAAAAAGTCACATTTGACGTAGTCGGTATTGTAGTCACATTTAAAGATTTTCTGAAATTTTTTTGACTAAGTCTAAAATTTTACTTAAAACCCTAATTAATTTTAACTTTTATTACTCGGATTGATGGAGAAAATACCTTTTAAGAGTTATTCACGAAAATATGGAATATTGTTTTTCTTTCTGTTTTTTTGCATTCAATGTATAAGATCATTTTAAAAAACGTATGTTATTATATTATCTTGTAGGATTTTAGGTTTAGTTTGACTAATAGTATTTTATGTGCTAGAGGACATTTTTTGAATAGTTCTTTACGTTACGTTAAAAAAGCGTTACGTTACGACTTCCAAAGGGTCCAAAGTTAATTTTGGTGTTGATTACTCTACAGGGGTTCCCCAAGGTTCTGTACTGGGGCCGTTATTGTTTCTTCTTTATGTTAATGACCTTGCTTTGACTATGTTTGCAGATGACACCATCATCATTCGGCACGGAAAACACATTAAAAATATTTCTGGATGCTGATTTGCTTATGAAAAGGTTTTTCTTCAAAGTCAAATGCCTGGAAGAATCTTTTAATTTTTCTTTATCTCCCGAAGCTTTTCCTCCTCCATTTCTGTTCTTTTTTTCAAATGTTTTTTTTTTTAAAGAAAGTCAAATGCCTGGACGAATTTTTGAACTTTTTGCTTTTTATTCTTCTCCTCCTAAATGCCAATAAACCACGAAGAATATTAAAAAAAAAAAAAAGAAATAAATGTAGTTCCACGCACCACCGCTTATATTAAAGAAACAAAAAAGACGAAACTCAGGCGTTAGTTAGCATCATCCTCATGAACCTTCTACATCATCAACATTTTGATCGATAACTCGTTTGACCGCGACTCGCTGACCAATGGCGAGAAACGTACCCAACCCACCGGAGCACTGGGGGGCCGGGTCCCCCCCTTTTGCACATCTTCATGCGGCCCACATGCATGAAGCTTCTACGGTGGAAATCAGAATCGTATGTCGGCCATCTTGCTTGGCAAAAATTGACAGAAATGACGTTGTTGACATTGACTGATAGAACATTATTTGAGTATGTTTTTCGTTTCAATGTATGCTGGAAGCCTGGAGCTAATCTTAAAAATACCGAATCACGTTTAGGTTAATTGTACAACTTTAAGTCAACATAATCTAGTGATTTTAAGAAGATAGTATTACATATTGCGGACCTGGTTTTATATACAAAGTGATTCAAAATTGAGTGCAAAGATTTCAAGGGCGTGTTTACCAGCCAAAAATAAGAAGTTTTTTTCATAAAAACGTATGTCCTAACTTGTTTCGTTTTCTAGATACACAATGTAAACATAAAGCTAGGTTTAATCAAAACAACTATAAAAATCAATATTGTTTACCAGATCATAACCTACAAAAATAATTCTAACCATTTTCTCTGAGAAATTAATAGTTTTTAAGATATCTTGGAGTTTGTAGGTTGACATTTTAGTTGCACCTCATCTTAGGCCGACAAGCAGGTTTTTCTTAAGTATCTTTGTAACGGTAGGTTTGATCAAAAAAACTATAGGCAACAAAATTATTGGCCATATCATAGACAATAAAAATGCTTTTAACAATTTTTTTTTCAAAAACTGATAATTTTTTGGAAAAAATTAAGTTTTTTAGGTAAACAACAACAAATGCAATTCAAATGCAACTCCTGCTGCTCTATTAAGCAATTTTACCTAAATATCTCAGTTTCTTGATAAAGAATTTTTTTTTTGTTACAAAAATCTGCTTTTGTATATATCTGTTACTTAGGCTAACTTAAATTTTGAAAAGATTAAATTAAATGAATTTCAATAATCGACGCGAATTTATTATTTGTTTTAATAGGGCCAGGCACAGATTTTGATTTTTTTCCTGAAAACAAAGGTAGATACGAGTAAGGGTACAAAGGTAGATACGAGTCTAGAGGCAAGAAAGTTACATTATTGACCGCTTAATCTAAAAAAAAATTAAATTGTTAAATAAGCGGTGGCGTACCATAATTTTACCTATAAATATCAAGTAAGTAGCCCCCTGAAACGCCACTAGAATTAATACATTTATTTTATTCCCACCAAATGAGGGCCTTTATGATGACAAATAGGCCTACCAAATTTTTTTTAAATCGGGTAAAAGGATTTTGAATAATTGATAAAAAACTGATTTTATTTTACACTGTATCTAAAAAACGAAGCCAGTTAGAACATATTTTTATATGAAAAAAAGTTCTTATTTTTGGCTGGTAAATACGCCCTTGAAATCTTTTTTTCACTCAATTTTGAATCACCCTGTATATCATCTTTGAAGAAAAATGTTCAAAGACTGTCTTATTTTCTGAAGTAAAATAAATCTATAGCACTGATTTTGAACCTTCTGCAAACGATGCAGATTGGTTTTAACTATAAACATGGGATATAGAGAATGTTGCACCAGTTCATAAATACTAAAGACTCGTATAATTTTTTCTTCTTTGTAGTTAAAAATACTTCTAATTAGCGTACAATGGTTTGACCACAAAATTACACCAATGATATGCATTTAAAATCTTAAGTCATCGAAAATTACACCAACATTATTTATGTTATCAATTATTATTAACTGGTTTTTCGCCATAAATACAAAATAATTAATATAAGTCTAAAGTCCAAAGAAGAAGTTTTCCAAATATCAGGAAAATAACCACCATCGGAACTAAATTTATTAATGAGAAAATATTCAACCGTTTCTGAGCAGCTGTTCAAAGGACAATAAACTGATGAAAAACAATAATTAATTCTGTCAATGTTTTAAAGGGTTACAGGCACAGACTGGTTTGAAGAACTTTTTTGAGACTAAGGGTAATTATTGCTTTACGTTGTTAATTACTAATCATCCCCACTACCAAATTACGTAGTTGGTTGTAGAATAGCCAATCGGATACACTCTTAGACTTTTTAAATTTTGATAACGCTTTATTGCTGACTTGTATAAAGAATAAAGTTTTCGATAATCGATGGAGAATAAGGTTTAGAAATCCTTAATGTAGTTAATCATGTGTGTCAAATAATGAACAAATGTTCCTAGACAAAAACTCAATTTTTTAATTAAACTAGAAATATTATCCTAATTTATCATCTCTCACAGATCAGCCAGAAAATCAATCGTTAAAAAACCTAAGATTGCAGTTAGATCTTGTTTTGTTTACTGTCAACCTTAATCCTGATGTCACAAAGTATTACTAGCTGATCGGAAATTAAGTCAGCATTTAGAGTATAAGAACGTATGATATTTTTAGGCCGGTTAAAATAAAGTACATCAAGTAAAGTTTGTTTTACGAGTAGGTTCGTTTAATACCTGGACAAAATTATATGCAGGAAAGCAACCTAATAAAACATTATATGAAAAATGATTTATATTGTAATCTCGCCGAGAATTATAAATTATATATATATCGTCAAAGTAATAAAAACCATGACAAAAATCTCCCCTTGGAGGCCTATAGATCGAAGAAAAAATTCCTTTCCTAAATGTCATTTAATGGTAAAGCAATCACTTCAGGACGAGAGAGAAATCGTCCAAATAATCTTTGAAGGTTAAAGTTAATAATAATAAAAACAAAAATAACAGTTAGGTAGTTTTTTTCACTTGTAAAATAAAAATTCAATAATTTAATACTTAAAAAAAGAAGAAGACAATGAAAGAAAAGGTGCGAAGATATAAGAAAATTAAAAAAAAAATCTTTCCTGGCATTTTATTTATTTTTTTTTTGTAGTAGAAGAATAAGAAATTGTTTAAAATGTTTTTCCTCAATTTTTCGTTCACCTTGTATACAGGGTGTTCGAAAATTAGACGGAGATATTTCAATGGGTGATTACTTGTAAAAAAATATGAGAAAAAGTTTCTATAAACATGGGTCCGGAAATGCACAGTTTTCAAGATACAGGGTGATATTTGATTTAATTTTTTATTAATATTAATTATTTTTCTAAGAGAACTGACACTACTTGTCAATGTCAAACCTCCATGCAGAAATGATTTTTTGTTTTCCAAGACAAAAATTAATAAACCAATTTTGTCCAGTGGCATGCAATAAAACGGTATTTATTTTTTTTTGTCGAAAACGAAGTGAGATACGAAGAAAATGCAAGAGGCAAAAAAGGTGTATTTTTAAATGCTTAATCAAACAACAAATATTAAAGTTGAACAAAAGGCAGTGGCCTACATTTTTTTGCCAATAATATTTGCCAAGATGATGCCACTGGACCTTATAATTTTAATCTAATTAGGGCTAAATTAGCCTCTTACTAAAACAAGTAATACTGCCAAATTTCAAAAAAATCGAGTAAATTTTTTTTTTTAATCTTGAAAACTATGCATTTCCGGACCCATGTTTATAGAATTTTTTTCTTATATTTTTTTACAAGAAATCACCCATTGAAATATTTCCGTCTAATTTTCGAACACCCTGTATATATAATTAAATGCAAATCTGCGTTTTATCTTACGGTACATAAAACCCATAAAGGGCCATGCCGAAACGTTTCTCCTAGGCGGAGGGGGAGGGGGGGCGTGTCAAAGAAATTCCTCCCTTTATTTTCGGGCCGGGAAGGGGGGTGAGGGTTGACAATTCCCTTGATAAGAGTTTTCCGAAAGCGGGCGTCCCTCATTTCTCCCCCCCAGGAAGTAGATAAGTTATAGCGTAAATTATACGGCCGGTAACCACGAAACTCCTTATTTAGTTTTTTTTTTAATATTAATAATTAAAGTAGTTATGAGCCAATAGCATGCAAGTATAATGTGGGAGGGATTTTTGTTTTAGGAAAATTGAACACGTCAGTCGTTTTTGACGTATGTCACTTTCTAGTGACAGCACTTACAGAGATGTGTCTATTAGCAATCATCTTTGTCTTTTTTTAATTAATTAAATTAATTAGAGCCTCTTGGGTCAAAATTAAGCAATATTGATGTTTTGTTTTTCTTTTGGATATAAGTCTGCTTCAAAAAAGTTAAGCAAACGAGCTAATTTAAACGTCGTTATTTAAGTATATAATTTTTTTACACCCTGTTCGCGTTACTATTAAAAACCTTAAATATCCAGTTTAAATTAATTCAATTCATGTCACATTTACAGAGAGTAATTATTAAAATAAATACATGGGGGTGCACGCACGCCCTTTTTTATTCCACGATAAATGATCACGCCACTGTTTTAGACGTGTAATTACACCCCTGCGCGATTTACTTATCGTCCTAAGACATCATACACGGGGAATATTTCATTAATATACCTTCGAGTGGCACCAATAGAGACACTAAACCTGAAAATATTTATTTATTTTGTTATTAATTGAATGATATTTGTAATTATAATTTACAGATATCATTCAAAACTTCAAACACATTATTTAATAATCTCGTAAACATTAAAGATAAAAGAGAACTTTTATCCCAATCGGGAGTCTACTCCCTTAACTGCGGCGACTGTAATGCCACACAGAAAAAAGTGGCCCCCTTCAACCAAGAGTTTTGTTGAACTTGATAGATATTCTTTTCTAACCAGTGTAATTTACTTGAACTAGAATCATTGAGCTTGCAAAAAGAAAATCGTTGATCTTGTCATTAGTCGACCATTCTCTTCATCTATTTAAACTTCGGTGAAAGATGGAGTTTCTTAAGAATAGCCTCCAAATATAAGAGAAGAGCATTAAAACTAAATACAAGATCTGCGTGCTTGCATAAAAAATCAGCTGAAAATTTTGAAGTCCTCGGGTCTTGAAGTAAGACCTTTGTTTCTCAACAAACTTAATTCTCAGCGAACCAATGAGATCCATCATTAGCGCGTGGGGTGCATCCACCTGATCCTCCGCCGGCCGGTGTCGCCATCAGCCATTAGTTTAGTTTAGTATTAGTGGATAGTATGTGAATATTGTGAATTTAAAATTGTTATTTTGAAATTGAATAATGTGTGCTGAATGTAAATTTGCTCAAATTAAAAATATAATATTAACTGAAAATAAGCAAATATTTTTTATACTAGAAAAACTAAATACTGTGGGGTTCTCTAATCATGTACAAGCTTGGGAGGTTAGTAAAATTATAGGGGACCACCTTTTTATCAAATACTTAGACTCCTTTCAAGATAAAAATATTTATAATACTCATAGTTTTGGGAACGGTGGCATTTTCATTTCCACGATTAAGTAAAAGGTATGGCTGGCTTTTTTTTTATTACACAGAAAATATTTTTTTTTTTTTTTAAGTAGGTACTGCAGCGTCCTAAAATGTATATTTAATAGGTAAATTGGAATAAATCCTCTATTAATTAAGAACTCTATAATTTTCAGAAAAGAACAAAAAATTATAATAAAAATTAATGTACCTGAATATGTTTGCTTAAAAATATGATGTACTTAAAATTATGACTGATCTCCCCTAGAATACAAAATAATATTTATTAACATAATAATATTATGTTATTTTTTTTAGTAGGTACTGTAGCGTCTTAAAACGACATCTAAAAGGTATTAGAATAAATACGCTATAATTTTCCAAAAGGAACAAAAAATTATAATAAAAATGAATGTACCTAAATGTATTTACTGAACAATCTGATGTACCTAAAATCATGACTGATCTTTCTTAGAATATATTATGTTATGTTAATTTTAAATAGGAAGTCCCACGGGAGATTCGATTGAGCGATAGTAGCAAAATAATGCGTAGGAAAATTTCTAAATATTTTGATATCCACAGTTTTTCTATAATTTCGGTTAAAATTCATTAATCAATCAATAATTCAATTCCCGATATATAGGAGATCCTGTTATACGAATTTAGAGTTTGTTTTGTAGATAAGAATTTATTACTTGTTTTGTATTTATTTAGAATTATATTCTAATTTACAAAATGTCAAGGTTCGTCACGGTCTCTTTCTTAGTTGCTTTCATACTATCATGATTTTTCGTTAAGGAATTGTTTTTTACTTAGGCTTTACTTAGATAACTAAAAAATATTGATTTAATTTTTAACTTTTCGCCTATAGGAAACACGTCTTTGCTTTTCGTATTTATTAAATTCTTTCAAAGTATTGTCTCTAAAAAATATGTCAGGTTCGTCACTACTATTAAGAAAGCGTAAAATTCTTATATGGACCAATTTACTATTTCCAGTTAACCACCTGCTTGCTAAATGAAACCATAGTGTCGCTACGCAGTGTAAAGAAAGTGTTTTTTTAGTTAAATACTGTGTTTAAAAAAGTGTTTTCTTGTGACTTTAAGGTGAGTATGTTTATTGCTTGTCAGTTACGTCACGCAAATAACTTTAAATTTCTTTATATTTTCTTAAAACTAATTATTGTATTTTGTTAACCAAAGCAAACTAAAAGTTAGGTTATGTTTACAATAAAATACCGGTCGCCGGTCATAGTCAAATAGTCTTATTTTTAATAAAATGTCAGGTTCGTCACGGTCTTACTATTCTTTCGTAACGCAGCTGACAAGTTCGAGACGAACCTGACGTTAAAAGTAGTAAAGTAGACATTATTTTCAGCAATGCCGTTAACACCGGCTGAACGTGCAAGGCGTTATAGAGAAAAACTGAAAGAAAACCCCGAAAAAAGACAAGAATATTTGGAAAAAAGCCGAAAGAGGGCAAAGAAGTCCAAAAAGTCTATAGAAGAACTTTCCGATAGGGAGCAGCGTTACCAAAGAAAAAAATGGAGATTGTACCAACAGAAAAGTCGGCAGATAAAAAAACATGAACGTGAACAGGACCAATTTCTTCAGCAAAATACTCCACCGGGAAGTCCGATACCCCTGCCCGATCATATTCCTATGGAAGATGTTGGAATAGTAAATGAACCTTCGTATGAACGTAGTATTCCGGAAGAAAGAGACTTCGCAAGGACAGAACTGCTGCATACAGGAAAATCAAGCGTTTGGAAAAGGACTTGGAAAAAACAAAGCAGTCTTTACGGAAGTATAAGAAACGTTGCCAGCGATACCAGAAAAAGAATGTTGTGGCAGGGAGTCAGAAAAGTGAAACAGCTAGTCCTTACAGTAAAGCCATCCAAGATACCAAAGGATATAATGTTCCTGAAACTGTAAAAAAAAACTCTAGTTTTTCATAATGCACTAGTTGCACAAATAAAAGACAATTACTCAAAAACAAACAACGAAAAAGAAAAGCAAATTATTTCTAGAGCCACTAGTGGAACCATTGTCAAAAAATATAAATTTTTAACAAGAACTAAAAAGGTACTCCAATGTCATTCTTCAACTACAATGTCAAAAGGGAAAGGAAGATGTCGACTTACTTTACATCCACTTCATAAAAAAATACGAGACTTTTTTAATAGAGATGACATAACTACGTTAACACCGGGAAAAAAACAAACAGTAACACGAGGCAAGATCAAATATCAGAAAAGATTGCTAAAGGAAACCCTTAAAAATCTTTATGAAAAGTTTTGCAAAGAGTTTCCTTGTAGTAAAATTAGTTTTGCGACATTTTGCAGGCATAGACCTTGTTGGGTTGTGAAACCAAAACTTTCCGATAGAGATTCTTGCTTGTGCAAAAAACATTCCAATATACAGCATAAACTGGATACTTTGGTAAAAGAAAAAATATGCACAGAACGCAACATCGAAAACGTATGTAAGCTGGTTACGTGTGATGTAAAATCAAAAGATTGCATGAAAAATATCTGCCCAAAATGCCAAGATCAGGCCGCTATAATACTCGCGGATATTAAAGATCCAAATAAATTAGTTAATTGGAACTTTTGGAAACTTGAAAAAGAGGAAAGGAGCAAATCAGGCAAAACATTTTTTGTTAATAAAACAAAGCTTATCCGTGAATCTGGAATGCTAAAGAACCTATGCACAAATTTTAATGCAGAACTAAAAACAATGTTCTGTTGGCATGTCTTTAAAAAAAATCATCAAGCCAGTCAAAGGCAAAAATGTATTTCTGAACTAACTTATGAAGAGGCTGCTGTACATATAGATTTTTCTGAAAATTACTCATGCAAAATGAGTTCAGAAATACAGGCAATGCATTTCGGTTCCTCACACAACCAGGCCAGTCTCCATACCGTTGTAGTTTACTATGACAATAAACCTCCTGAAAGTATATGTACCATTTCTTCCTGTACTCGGCATGACCCTCCTGCTATTTGGGCCCACTTACGTCCTGTTTTAGAAGAACTAAAACAAAATGGTGTGCAAACTGTTAACTTCTTTAGTGATGGCCCAACATCACAATACCGCAACAAGGACAATTTTTTTTATTTGAATACATATTTTAGAGATTATGGATTTTCAAATGCTTCATGGAACTTTTCAGAGGCTTCGCATGGTAAGGGTGCTCCGGATGGTGTTGGGGCTGCAGTCAAAAGAGTAGCTGATGGACTTGTCTGTAAAGGGAATGACATTCCAGATGCAGAAGCGTTATTTAGGATTCTTCAAGGAAAAGTAAATGTGAAACTTTATTGGATCGATTTAGAAGATGTCATTAACTTTGATTCCAAAAAAGAAATAAATAATCGTTACAAAATGACTAAAGGCATTATGAAAGTAGGTCAAATTATTTTGAAAGATTCTGAGTCCGATTTATATGGACGCGAATTATCGTGTTTTTGCAAGAAATTGCCTACAACATGTGATTGTCATTCATTGCAACGGATGTATTATCAAGACTGTGAAACTGTAGATTCAGACGATAACCCAGAAGATACCACTCCTCAACAACAGCTTCAACAACAACAATTTTTACCTGTGACCTTTGAAAATGTAAAAATTGATCAATGGCTGCTTGTTAAATATAACAATGTGATATATCCGGGCGTTGTTACTGATACAAATAACGATGAATCCTGTGAAGTTAAAGTTCTGCATTCTGTAGGAGTCAATAAATACATTTGGCCAATCAAGGAAGACAAGATCTGGTATAAATTTGAAGATATAGTGGGTTCTATTGAAGCACCTACTAATGCAACTAAACGAATTTTACAGTTTAAAACGCCGTTTTGGCTTGAAAATGGGGAAGGCATCAACTAATTTAACCTAAGTATTTTATTATTTGTTATGAGTTACTTAAAATTTAGAGTTTATTTTGTTATGTTTGGTTAAATTTAGAATTTACATTTTTGGTTAAACGTTTTTGTAATTGGAGCCATTTAATAAAAAAAAAACAATTATTATTTAAATGTGTTTGTTTTCTATCAATTTTTAGCATCATTGTCAGGTTTGTTACATCAGTGTCAGGTTCGTCACTATTTAGAAAAACACATAAAATATGGTATTGCTTTTTATAGAAAAATATAAACTAAAAAAAAATAAATTACCCATCGGCTTCTTGCAATAATTAATGTTTTAAAAAGAATTCTTAACCTGGGTCTAAGGCTAATTTTCTGACTTTTAAGAAATAGTGACGAACCTGACAAAGTTCAGTAAGCAGAATCACTCAAAAATGGGTAAAATAAAAAAAAATTTGCACTGCTTTTGCCAAATTGTGTTATAAAACATGATTAGAAAATGATTTGTTTGTTTTTTTGCATAATATTAAATAGTTTGTAATGAACGATTTTCACTATTGGTTTGACGACTTTAAATGAGAATGACCCATATATAGACTGTAAAATAGATTTTTTTTTGAAAATTAGCAAATTGGGTTATAGTTTGCAATCTAACGATTAAAAATGTTTTTTTTTTCGGTGCAGCGTTGCCGCTTACACTAAAAAGTACCATCGGCTTTGTTATTTCAAATAAAACACCCTATTTATTACTTTATTTTAAGATTCTAAACAAAATCGCAAAAAAAAATGAGGTATAGAAACTCTTCAATGAAAATATAACATACCTATTTTCGTTAAAGGGTTTTATAATTCTAAACAGTTTAAAAACGCCACTTTTCCGACTTTGAGTAGTTATATGGCTAATTCGATTCACCATAGAATGAAATGTTTACAACATTTCTATCAACTATTTCTATTAACTTTTTAACATCTATTTTATGATCTAATTAAAATCTATACATTTTTAGTCAAATTAAAAAAAAAATTACAGGTAACAGGTTTAAAGTTTTTGTAAAATAATAGGCCTAGAGAATATAACTTTGTTGTATTTTGCAAAATAATAGATCTTAAAAAGTTAAGGTAGAAATGTGAAAATTATTTTATTATTATGGTAAATAGTACTTACTCTACAACCTTCCATAGTCGAAAAACTGTCATTTTTCGATTGTCGTCAATCAATTGTTCAAATGAGGAACCTTAAATTTCTTAAAATTATGTATAGAATCTTATAATTAAAAAAAAATAAAAATAATAAATAAAATAGTAAACCATTATTTAAAATAACAAAGTTAATGGTACTTTTTAGTAAATCGGCAACGTTGCATTGCCTAAAATAATATTTTTAATTGTTAGATCACTACCTTTAATCCATGTTGCCAAATTTTCTAAAAAAAAATCTATTTTTTGTTCTTCGCAAACGTCTAATCTACCATCAACAGTAATAAACCCTGTATAATATTAATACTTAATGTTTTTTTATGTTATATGTCATTTGTGTAATAATAAGTGCAACATTATTTACTGTTTATTGAGGCTGTGGACATAAGAAGCAAAGTAAAATTATTAAGTTGTTTATTAAGTTTTTGTTTCGTTTGAAATATCATTAAATAAATTACCTGTTCAATAAAACAATTTACCTAATTTATTTAACATTTAATATCTAATATGCTGTGCTCTCTAGAGGTAATGGATAAATTTAATATTAATTAAATGAAACTTTTGCCCATTTTCATACAGAGAGGTCAAATAAGAGGTATTTCAAAACCACCTTATTTTTTTTCAACATTCTTTATGTTGCTATCTTTTTGGATTTTACACAACATTATCTTTAGGAATTTGCAATCTAAAAATGTAACACATACAGGGTGTTTTATTAACAAAAAATAATTTAATTCTGAAATAGCTATCTTCGGAGCACCCTGTATACAAAATTTTATGTGAGAACTTTAAACTAAAACAAAATCGATGGGTGTAAGAATTTTAAAATATAAGCTTTTTTCAATGGAATATACTCATGAGCTAAAATAATTACGCTCTTTAATCAAAAACCTTATTTAACTCAAGTAAGATCACAAGTGCGTCGCCCAATTCCAGAAAATTAACCAAACTGCTTAAGAACCTCCTGGCTTTAGGCCAAAAGAACTATTCTTACCCCAAGAAAAAAAGTTCTTGGGTGAAGAGACAATATAAATCAGTTTAAGAATCTTTTATCTTGACGTAAAAGTATCAATTCTTTAGATAAATGAAGAACAGGAATTTAGGCCTTGCTACTAGTACGTTGGTCTTAATTTAAGAATTTGCCAGTCAATTTTTTAAGAGAATATTTTCATATAAAGGTATTATTTCTCTTATCTAAGGTAATCTTGAGTTCCTTTGTGAAGAAAATACTGACATTTTTTTAAGAGAATATTCACTTGGACCTATCCAAAGCCGCGAAGTTCTTATAGAAATTCATATTCAATTCAAATAAAGTATCTATTTTATCAGTGCATAATGTAGGAAAATAAAAACGAGAGTGCAGGAACACTTAAGAGAATATAATAAACACAAAGATACCGAAATCACCGAGACGAAATCGGCTTTTGCAAGTCATTTATTGTTCTCAAAACACTTTCCTTCCCTCCCGGAAAATGTAAAAATCCTTCATGAGTGCCCCAAGGGACAGAAGCTTGACTTATTAGAGAAGATGGAGATCACAAGGGCAAAAAGGAGTCCTGTACGGTCTTGCGTGAATGATGTTTTTACCTTTGAACCGCATTTAATTTTTAACAATATTTATCACGACCTGGATAGCACGTAAGTTTATTTCTCGACCAAGTCATATTTCGAGTTCGACACTTAGTTTGTGGTGTTAATCTAATAGTTTTACCAGTAAGTCATATCTCAATATTCTAATTTGTGTCCATGCATTGTTGTTTTTATACTAGGGTTGCCTTCTTTCTTTTAGATCTGACGATGCCTTAGGGCGAAACACGTGTCATCGTTTTTAAAAATAAACATAATTTAAGATCATTGACTTTCTGTCCCTCCAATCTCTGAATTTTTATTATTATAATATGAGTTTAAAGTACTGCATGTCTCTTTTAATAATCATACATTACTCTTATTTTTTCTTGTAAAAAAGATGCTATAACCCGATGAGTTATTAATTAAATAAATAAATAAATAAACACTTACCCGACATGGTAGGATACGACGAATACGCCGATTCGATCGAGGGATGTTGCCAGTCCATCGCCTTACAAGGAGCGTGCGAGCTCATGTGTAACCTGGATCCGGGAAGCAACAGACCGCCGTACTGGGCCGCCATATTGTGGTGATGGTAGTCGTGGACCGCTCGATGGTGCTGACTGTACTGGTACCACGCATCTCCCGGATGGTAGTGGTCGGAGTAAAGGTCGGTGGCGGAGGTGCCGTGGTGCCCTCCGCCCCCCGCTCCCCCGTAGTGCTGACTGTTCCAGAACGAAGGAGGGAAGTTTCGCGTGGACATCGGTGAACTGTCTGGAAGAGAAAAAGTGATGGTGAGTATAAGTTTCCTTAAAGTAGGAGATATTAGGATATCCAAGAGTTCGGCCACCCATATATATTAATAATAATAATTATGGTTTATTTATTCCCAAATATACATGCTTACAAATAAATAAAATGATACATAATAAAACTATTCGGAATAAAAAGCTACATCAGCTTATTCAGACAGTAATTTTGCACTTTTTGAACCGTTTTTATGTCCAGGCTGTCCAAAAAAGGTCCATATACGTGATCAGCAAAGTTGAAAAATGATAAAACGAGTGTTTCACAAAGCATAGCCTTAGTTTTTTACGACAAATAATATCTATCTGAATAAATTAGTTTGAACATCGAATATGCTTTTTTAAACAAAAAGTAACATGTTCTTTAAATTTTAATTTATAATCCAATATTAAGCCTAGATTTTTAACTGAGTCCTTAAATTCTATTATATTGTCGCCTAATTTAAGTTTCATACTATTCTGTAAGTGGTTTTTATAAGTTTCATTGCAGAATAGAATGGCTGTCGATTTGTCAGGATTTATTTTCAGTAAATGGTCTTGTGAATATTTCAGTAATTCCCCTAAGTCATTATTTATTTGTTCTGTTGATATTGCAGCTAAACTAGGTATAAAAGGCGAATAAACTTGAGTATCGTCTGCATAGAGATGATATTTACAATCTTTTAAGGAATTTGCAAGGTTAAAGGAATATATGCTATATAGAAGTGGGCTACTACTACGCTGAGGTACTCCTTATTTGACACTTTAAAATTATGATTTTTTTTCCTCCTATGCAAACTAGTTGTTTTCTGTCTGACAAAAATGAATTAATTAAAGAAGACAAGCAATCAAGATATTATGATCCATCATATCAAATGCCTTGGAATAATCTAATAGTATCAAAACAGTTGCCTTTCCAGAATCTTGAGAAGTGACAATATCGTCCACTATATCACACAGTGCCGTCGAACAACTATATCGGGGTCTAAATCCCGACTGTTTGGAAGGAATAATATTAAATTTGTTAACATAGTTCATCATCTGAGTTTCCATAGATTTTTCCAACATTTTTGAAAAAGTTGGCAAAATTGATATTTATCTAAGTTGACTTACTTCAGTAAGATTATTAACTGCCTCTGGCTGCAAAACGTTAGCTATTTTCCAGTTTTTGGGAATGTATGAGTTTTCGATATCGCTATTTATGATGTGTGTTATAAAAGGACAGCAAATAGAGGGAAGTGTTATATTCAATTTATCTACACCAAAAGCTTTAGACTTTATATTAAGAATAATTTTTTCTGGAGATCTGGAATTGTTTTATTTTTAAGAACATTTAATTTTTTAAGCTCAGCCCATTTCTCCTTGAAACTACAATTCTTAAACTTGTGATTAAGATATGCTTTTTTTTCAGCTCTCATAGCACTTGTTGTAAGATTCTTAGATTTTTGTAGTAATTCCAATGGACAGGATCCTTAGTACGCTTAAAGCGATTAAGTGCTTGATTACGAAGATTTCTTATCAATCTGATGTTATCGGTTATCCAGGGATTATACGACTATTTTTTATTCTTAACGGTGCATGAGTATCAAAAATTCTTAATACTGTAATACGTTAAAAAATCTACTTGTAAATCAATGTTGTTAATCAGATAAATGGAATTCAAATATACACTTTCGATGTCAACCTGAAACTGAGCATAGTCAATACGGTTTAGGGATCTAAACAAATATGAAGTATTGGGTGTTTCGGCATTAATTAGATTCATATAAACATAAACAAGTAAGTGATCTGAAACATTAACATCTCGAGTGCCAACATCCTGTACAATGTTAGGATTGCAGCATGTGAGATTACGAAGATCGCTATAGAATTGTGGCTCTCGTCTCCAGTTGGTCCAAATAGGTCACAATAGTAAAATTTTTAATAATATTGTAACGAAATTCGGGAACCCACTTTTATTGTCAACGTCAAAAACACTAACCTAACTCGCCTTGACTGTCGTTTAGTTGTTTCCAAGGTAAAAACTGACTAAACAATTAAAACTGAATGAAATGTCACAAAGTCCGATGAAACAGTTTCGAAATATTTAGAATTATCTTCATTTTTTTGGCCGAAAGAGACCAATAATTTTAAGAGAATACTGACAGTCAAAGCACGAAAATATACAAATTCTAGAAAATTAAAACTACAGGGATTCACAATAATATAACCTAAATTGGGGCCAAAATGAGGCCCTCAAACAGGATGAACTACTTAAAAACTAGACACTATAGATAAAAATAATAAACCAACCGTAAGTAGTACCCTACGAATCAACTTTAACTAAAGAATACTAATAAATTAGTACAAAAACTAGGAGAATAATGAACGTATTTACATTTTTATAATAATATGATGCTTTTGCCATTGAATCGGGGAAATATTGAAAATTATAGGAACAATAAAACGACTTGTCACGTCTGGGGATATAAAAAAGTTACTCTATATAACTGGCACATGCAAAAAAAGGAATACGTAAGACCTCAAATGCCTGGAAGTCATACAAAATTACTCTATATGCCTGAAATGCATAGAAATAGGATCTTTAAGTACCTGGAATGTATACAAAATTGTTTAAGATTAAATAAACGCTCATTACAGACTTTTAAACAGACCCAATGACCAGGAGGTAGGTAATTAAGAGTAGTTATTCCAGATATCTAAAAATGATTTAAATGACTAGAATAGGAGACCCAAGAGCACTTTATAATTATTCCAGGAATTTCATTGAGTGTGAAATAGCATATTCAAAGAACATAGATATCTGAGAGACCTAAAAATGACTGAAGGAAATATCTGCAAAATTATCTAAATGACGCTCATAGGCCCAGAAATTTTTGACGATCGTTAGAAAATTGTGCCATGTTTTTTATCTCTAATTAATGCAAATACGTCAAAACAGTATCATTTCCAAATGAACTAGAATGTAACTGGGAAGTAAAATGCGGTAGAAAGTCAACAATGAACTTTTGACCCTTAAATCGATATAAATCACGCTCTGAGATCCAGAAATCATCGACGATCGCTATGAAATTATGTCTCTTGTCTGTACCTAATTAGTGCAAATGCGTCAAAGAAGCATCATTTCCAAGTGATCTAGAATGTTTCTGGAAGGTGAAATGCGTGAATGTGAAATGCATAAGTCACGCTCTCAGATCCAGAAATCATAAACGATGGCTATGGAATTGTGTCTTTCATCTATAATTAGTCCAAATACATCAGAAAAGTATCATTTCCAGGCGAACTGAAATGTAAGTCAAAAAATGGACCAAGTTTTGGTTATTTTCAGTTTCGTGTTTGTGACCCAATATCTTCAATGTTGCGGAGGGTTGTTGGGTGAGGTAAGAAATAAAACAGTAACCTGTTTACCTAAATATCGACGTTTCGACTTATATTAAGTCATCCTCAGGACACCGAAATGGATTCAAGTAATCGCAGAGATAAAACAAAGTTATTTCAAGTACATAAAAAACACTATTAAAATAAATGTTCTTTACGTGTACAAAAATTAAGACAACAAAAAACAAAAACCACAATACAATTACATTCAGGTACAATTCATTAATTTTTTTTTATAAAAAAAATATAAAATTTATTTTTTATATACATTACACCTCTTACCTAAGTCTAGGTTTCTTTAGTTATAATTAAAACACATTTATAATAGGCGCGTAGAATTATTTTTAACATGATTTTAATAGTGTTTTTTATGTACTTGAAATTACTTTGTTTTATCTCTGTGTTTACTTGAATCCATTTCAGTGTTCTGAGGATGACTTCCCAAGTAACATTTTCTCAAGCTTAGCCTTGGTTTGAGTGATGGTTTTTTTCCGTAAAAAATAATGCTTAATGAGCACACGAAATTCACTTTTTTCCATTTTCTTCTCAAAACGAGTGGTAGTCTGCTATCAATAGCTGTCAAACACAAACTAAATGACGCAGCTTGTTCAAATTTTGATAGGCGTCAACTGACAGTTCTCTGTTGACAGGAGCAGAGTTGCCATTTCCATTAAAGGGCAACATATTCAAAAAGTCACGGACTTATTGACCCGCCCTCGTATCGTTGTATTTATATGAAAAGCCGAACATCCCATAAATAAATAAATAAATAAATATGCCTTTTATTTTTAAAATTACATAAACATAGCTGAGAAAAAAAAAACATTATTAAAAAGCTGAAAAAAAAGACATTAAAAAAAAAAGTAGCATAAACCACTGGCGCAGTCTAGCTTTAAAGAGCTACTCTACTGAACCAGAAGCTATACTTTACCATCAGTAAATAAATTAGGTAGTTAAAAAAAAAAATATCTTAGGCAAATTAATTAGTAAATTACAATAAATTATTAATTAAATATTACAATTAGAAAAAAAAAGAAGAAACTTGCATAACAAACATTAAATTTGCCAGAAAAATTGCACAAATAACAAAAGCCACTAAAAAAAATCTCCATTGGTTTGCAAATTAAATAGATGTTCCTTGAATGTTATTTTAAAAGATTGAATTGATAAATTAATTAGGTTTGTTGGTACTTTATTAAAAATATTTGCTGCATTATAAGAATATGACCTCTGAAACATGGCACTATGATGAAGTGGAACCGTAATTCTTTTAGAAAACCTTATATTTAAACCATGAACAGTGTCCCGAAAAATTAGTCTTTCTTTAAGGGAGACAGAGGAAGATGTGTCATTAATTATTTTCAATAAAAACACTGCAAAATGTAATATCCTGCGCATATCCATTTTAAGCCATCTAATATCTCTATATAAATAAGATACATGGTCAAATTTTCGGAGTCCATAAACAAATCGAACGCAAGCATTTTGGACCCTTTGAATTCTTACCCGACTTTCCAAATCTAGACAAAACCCATAAACTACGTCAGCATAATTAAAATGAGACAGTACAAGGGATTCACATAATTGTTTTCTTAACTTTACATTTAACATATGGCGGTTATTATACAATGTTTTCAGGGACATAAAAGTTCTTTGAAAAATTTTTTTAAGGTGTTCCTTAAATCTTAATTGTTCATCCAAAATAACCCCCAAGTTTTTACCGTTGTTTACAAATTCCAATCTTGTATTATCGAAATTAATATTTATATTAGATTTTAAAAACTCTCTTTGATTTTTGTTACCAAATATCATAAGCTGGGACTTATTAGGATTTAATTTTAAATTGTGATTTTTTGAGTTTAAGCCTAATGTTAAAATAAATATTAATATTAACCTTATAAGTAATGGTAAAAGGTGTACATTTCTGGAAAAAAAGGCTGATTGATTCGACTGCCTGGAAAATGAAAAAACAAACAAAATACTATTTATCTTAAAAATAATCAACAAAAAAAGGGCCAACAAATTTGGACCAATTAAAATCGAAACCAGAATGATGATGATGTTGGATGCGCGAATTCCCGCGAAGCGGTAAGGCATCGATAAAAGGCATCTTATCGAAAGAACGTTATTCCTCCTCAATCGGGTCGAAACCAGTTTCGGAACCGACAAGGACAAACCGACGGCACCGAACGAGCGAGAGACGAAGAAAACCGCGTGGTTGGTTCTCCGGTACTACAGAATGCTGCTGCTGCCGCGTCCTCGATCACTCGTGATTTATATAAAACGCTATCTGATAATTTTTTTTTCCTCTCTTTTTTTTTATTTATTTCTGAATGTTAACCTCAGTTTTATATTGTCGATTATCCTTTGAGGTTCGCCGCGTTGGGGCTGCCGATTCCCACAGGGGCATTGGGTTCTGGTGATAAATGCCTTTGACGGATGGCACCTTGTTAAGCGGATGGGGTACTTATTTAAATAAATGAACTAGTAAATATGTGTGCGATTATATACACCTCTATATATGTATTATATGTACTGGTTCTCATTGTAAGTGGGGGCCTTGAGGTGCGACAATCGGATCGGGGGCATTTATCAATATTAAATTGCGGCTTAAGGTAATTTGTTTGCTTTTGTGCATACGGATGGTTTATGTGGGGTATTTATTTTATGCGGAGATTTATCGAGGAGAGGGCTAAAAGGACCATTTGTTTATGTCGAAGATTTTTCTTTTGACAGTGCCAATTCGTATTTACAAGAGCACAGGAATCATTGTTTTTTTTTCATTATCTTCTTGATATTTCTCCTGATAAGACACACAAATCTACAGCAATTGTCCATGAAAAACAGAACGATGTTCATAAAATAAAAAGCATGATAATAAGAAGAATATATGAACTAAATGCATTTTTCAATGATCAGACCACTTTGATCACTATTGAGTCAATAAATATTGGCTATTTTTGGCAGTGGTGTCTAAGAGCAATGAATGATAATATTATTCAAAATCCGATATTAAAAAAAAAAAACTTATAATACTCTATTTATAAACTAAAAATAAAAACATAATTTTAAAATAATTCATTGTAAATGTTGTTTAGGCACCAAACCACTTGTATCCAAAATAAATAAATATTTACCGTTGAAGAACAATGTTTGATCTTTAGAGTGAGGACCTACTTAAAAATCTAATGATGCTATGTTAATAGAATAAAAAGCATAATATAAGAGAGAATATATGTACACTATAAATGTTGTTATTAAGGAATAAAACATCTCTAATCAAAAAGTACAGAAAAGATCTCTAGGGGCAATATTTAATCTTAAGGGTGATCTAAAATTGTCATTTGTGTCAATTCAAGTAAAAAAATGAGTCTTTTGCCTTTCGACCTTTTTACCCCTAAAATTGTTTCTTTTCTAACGTATTCGCACCAATTACAGATTAAAGACACAGTTCTATAGCGATCGTCGGTGATTTCTGGGTATGAGAAAGTTATTTATGTCGATTTAGGGGTCAAAAGTCCATTTTTTTTTCTATCTACTGTATTTCACTTCCCAATTACATTCTAGATCACTTGCAAATGATACTTTTATGACATATTTGAACTAAATACAGACAACAGACACAATTCTATAGCGATCATCGATGATTTCTGGATCTGAGAGCGTCATTTATGCATATTTAAGAATTAAGGCTATTTTTTGACATTCTATCGCATATCATCTTCAAGTTACATTTTGAATCGCCTGAAAATGACTCTTTTCTAACGTATTTGGACCAATTACAGACGAGAGGCACAATTTCATACCAATCGTCGGTGATTTCTGGATATGAGGGAGTCATTTATTTTTTTTATAATTTAATGATCCAAATAAGATTATGTCATAAAATAAAAGTCCGAGCCCATTTAAATTTGCCGACGTTTCGCAAAATATATTTGCATCTTCAGGGCGAATTCAATATGTTGGACTTAAGTCAAAAAAAAAATAAACATTTATACAGGAAGTTTTTTTTAGGTTCGTGACAAATGGAATTATTTTACTGCGATAAAATATATTCTTCTATTGTCTAATGTCATGTACCTAAAAAAAGCTTTCTGTATAAATGTTCATTTTTTTTTTGACTTAAGTCTAATATATTGAATTCGCTCTGCGGATGCAAATATATTTTGCGAAACGTCGGCAAATTTAAATAGGCTTGGACTTTTATTTTATTGATCCCTGAACCCAACAATATTCCAAACGATAGTCATTTATGTCGATTTAGGGGGTCAAAAGTTCATTTTTCAACTTTCTACTGTATACCACTTCTCAATTACATTCTGGATCACTTGCAAATGACACTTTTAGGACACATTTCAACTAAATACAGACAACAGACACAATTCCATAACGATCATCGATGATTTCTGCATCTGAGAGCGTCATTTATGACTATCTAAGAATCAAGTCTGTTATTTGACATTCTATCGCAATTCACTTTGAAGTTACATTCTGAATCGCCTGGAAATGATACTTTTTTTACGTGTTTGCATCAATTACAGACAATAGACAAAATTCCATAGCGTTGGAGAGTAATATCCGAAACCGAGAGCGTTATTTATGTCGAATTAAGGGTTAAAAATCAACTTTTTGACTTTCTACAATATTTCATTTCCCAGTTACATTCTAGATCATCAGGAAATGATACTTTGTATTTGGACTAATTACAGACCAGAGACATAATTTTATAGTGATAGTTAATTTTTTTTGGTCCTAAGGGCGTCATTTAAGTCATTTTCCTGATATATGCACTAATGTTGTTATAATCATTTTTCAGCTTCCTTATACATCAGACGAAAAACAATGAAAAACACAAAGTCACGGTCTCACAACGTTTACTTAAAGCTACACGTGTTTCGCTCTATTCAGAGCATCATCAGGCCTAAAACAATAATAATTAGTATTGAAAGAAAAAAAGAGGACATTAAAAAGACTAAAACCTTAAAAAGCCACTAACGTTGGCAAAACAGTAAATAAACATACATTTAAGGTTAGGATGACTATACAGTTATTTAGAACCAAAAAATAAAAAATAAATAAATAAAAAATTGTAAAATAATATCACACCTATTGGGATTTTTTGATGTCCTCCTTTTTTCTTTCAATACTAATTATTATTGTTTTAGGCCTGATGATGCTCTGAATAGAGCGAAACACGTGTAGCTTTAAGTAAATGTTGTGAGACCGTGACTTTGTGTTTTTCATTGTTTTTCGTCTCTTGTATACGTCGGTCTCTTTGTGAAAAATGGATGAGATTTTCTTATTCCTTATACATGCAGATCATATTTATCATATCAGATTCAACTTAAATGCCTGGAATTCTTATTCCAGGCATTTAAATAAATTGTATGGGCTCCAAATTACCCTTAGGTACGTACTTCTTGGTGATTGGGCGATCTTATGGGCCTTTATTTAAACTTAAGTAATTTTTTATACGTTCCAGACATTTAAAGTTACTTTTCCTATGCACCACAGGCATCTAGAGTCATTTTGCGTGATCTCCAGACATTTGAGGGCATTTTTGTACTTGTCCAGGAATACCCAGTCCCTTTTTGCAGGTGTCAGGTATCCAGAAATACTTTTATATATTCCAGGCGTGCCAAGGCGTTTAACTGTTCGATTTGCAATTTACAGGTAAAAAGTCGATTTTTTGACTTTCTACCGCATTTCATTTTGCCGTTAAACTATGACGTATTTGGACCAATTATAGACAAACGAATGGCAATTAAGGCAGTTGCAATCATTTTTCTAAATACCGCAAGTAATTTATAAATTATTTTAAAATCACTACTTGTACTCAATCCAAGCCTCTTAAATAATGTGTGATTTTTTCTCCACACAGATACAATAATATTTCCTTAATTTTCACACAATATATTTAATTTTCTTACCCATTGAATTAATTTTTCAGTATTAATTAATTAATTTCTGTCCTATAGACTAATTTTTAATTATCTTACAAGAAGTCAAAATTAAATATAAAATAATTAAATAACTACTTCAACTGCCTGTAAAAAACCATCGAATTTTTTAGGCACCTTTTGTAAACAACAAAAGCAAGTTGTACTATTGAAAAAAGACTGCTTCAGCAAATAAAATACCATAAAAGAATCTTCAAGAGATCCAGATACGTTCTTCAAAAGTTTTCAAATTAGTGATCTCATGCAAAAGCACAGTAAAGAATTTATTAATTAAACTCCCTTTGCGTTATAAAGATCTACTGCAACGATTCGCGGTATTTCCACGGGGTATTTAGCAACATTTAACGAGCCGTCATTAAATCTAATAAATAAACAAGATTATGGTGCATTTATCGCTCATAATGTGTGCAATATCAAACTAATAACTGTTGTCGGTATAAATTAAATTGTTGCAACCGTTACTTTTTTGTTCCTGATTTATTAAAGCGGCTTTGATTTATTTATAAGTTAATATCAGACAGTATCCAGACAGTATAGAAAAAAGGAAAGTCCTTTCCAAATATTTATCCTAAATAAAATTCGCAATTTTAATATACTGATAATGGCAATTAATAAAATTTAAAATATGCAATATACATATAATTAAAAAAAGCGTTTAATAACTCTTAACCGCAATTAAAAGCGGTTCCAATAAACTATAAAACTAAATCATTATTAGACTAATAATAAAACGAACATTTAATTACATAATGCGCCATTAAGAAGAGATAAGGGTTTGCACGTTAACTTAATTATGTTTCTATGCTTTTAAGTATCTAGATTATGTTTAGTATTTTAATATGAAATATTTATGGCTGTTCAGAAGTATTTTAAATAATATTACGTAGAGGTTAAAAATCTGATCTACTAAGGGTTTACACCCCAAATATGAAATTATTGGTGAGTTTTGTTGAGTATTTGTAGACTTGTATTGGATTGGATTGAGATGATCAAGAAGTTTTTTTTAGTAGGGCTTGTAAGTAGATATAGAAGAATTTGATGGATTAGGCAAAAAAATGCTTATACACCCCGGCATTCAGGAAAAATATGCGTTTTTAAGATACAAATTTCAGGATTCTGGAGGAGAAAATTTGAGTCTGTGCCTCTGAAAGTGCTCTAAATAGTAGAGCACTCGCCAGTAAAAGGAAGTAAATTTTAGTTGTTTTTTAAAATTAAAAAAACTATCAGGAAAAATTGCTTAGGTACTTTACAGTACACAAAACTTTTTAAATTGTTTTAGGAAATTATTGTTTCGTTCTATTTATTAGTCCAATTGACTCGGTTATTAGTGCAAATTAATTTTTGGACTTCATGTAACATTAGTATGAACATTCATTGAAATCCCTTTAATAACAAAATTAACATTTAAGTTTTTGTTACTGATATCCCACTATAGCAAAACTAAAGGTACTGTTTTAGGTTTCCTAGCATAGAATTTGATTTTTATTGCTCCAATTGGCTCCAATTCCAGGGGTTCTTGTAACATTACTATGATTTTTTATTGAAATTCCTGTAATAACAGAATTTCTATTCAAGTTTTTGTTAGTGATCTCTCACTATAGCAAAACAAGAGGTATTGTTTTAGGTTTCCTTGCCTATAACTTGAGTTTTATTGCTCCAATTGGCTCGGTTTTTAGTGCAAATTAATTCCAGGGGTCCTTGTGGTATTAGTATAAACTTTTATTAAAATCCCTTTAATACCAAAGTTTTAATTCAAGTTTTTGTTAGTGATTTCCCACCATAGCAAAACTAGAGATATCGTTTTCTGTTCCCTGGCCTATAACTTCAGTTCTATTGCTCCTATTAACTCGGTTATTAGTGCAAATTAATTTTTGGACTTCGTGTAACATTAGTATTAACTTTCATTAAAATCCCTTTAATACTAAAATTTATATTCAAATTTTTGTTACTGATATCTTACTATAACAAAACTAGAGGTACTATTTTAGGTTCCCTGGCCTATACCTTCAATTTTACTGCTCCAATTGACTTAGTTTATAAGGACGAAAAACAAAGAAAAACACAAAGTCACGGTCTCACAACATGTAATAAAACGGGCTACACGTGTTTCGCTCTAGTTAGAGCATCATCAGGCCTAAAATAAAAATATTACTTAACCAAACTAAAAACTTACATAAAACAATAAAAAACCTTTAGAAGCCATCTACACACTTCTCAGTACATAAATAAACAATAATTTTAAGGTTATAATTGAAGACACAAGTGGATAAAGGTGTCAGGTATCAAACTTGTTATTCCGAGATAAATGAGTTTAAAGTTTTTAAATTGGAATTTTTTTATGTTTTTTATATTTTTAAATTTAACAAATGGGATATCTTAGTTATTATTGCACTTTTTAATAGAAGGATTAATATTTTAAAAAATATATATATTTTTGGAAAATTACACTTTGAATAAACATAACACCTTTATCCATTATAAATTTAATTAAAAGAATTAAGGCAACATATGGAAAAAAACGCTACCTGCACAAAATAATTTATTTATTAAACTTATGACACAAAATAAACAGCTTTACCTAACCTAATGAAGTATTACTTAGTTTTTCTCTTTTTCTTGACATTTTCTTGACTATCTTCCAAAATGTTTTCGTAAAACCATTTATATTTGAAGACACAAGTGGATAAAGGTGTCATGTTACCTTAGCACGTTTATCCAATAAAAAAACTCCTAATAGTGTGGTACATGACGCCTTACTGTTCTAGGTTCCCTGGCCTATAACTTCAGTTCTATTACTCCAATTGGCTCGGTTTTTAGTGCATATTAATTCCAGGGGTCCTTGCAACATTAGTGTGAAATTTCATTAAAATCCCTTTAATACCAAAATTTTTATTCAAGTTTTTGTTGGTGATGTACGACTATAGCAAAACTAGAGATACTGTTTTAGGTTCCCTGGCCTATAATTTCGATTTTATTGCTTCATTTGACTCGGTTATTAGTGAAAATTAATTCTTTGACTTCGTGTAACATTAGTATGAACATTCATTGAAATCCTTCTAATATCAAAATTTCTATTCAAGTTTTTGCTAGTGATTACCTAGTATAGCAAAACTAGAGGTGTTGTTTTGGGTTCCCTGGCCTATAATTTTAGTTCTATGGCTCCAATTAACACGGTTATGAGTGCAAATTAATTTTTCGACTTCGTGTAACAATAGTGTGAACTTTCATTACTAAAATTTATATTCAAGTTTTTGCTAATGATTTCCCACTATGACAAAACTAGAGGTGTTGCTTTAGGTTCCCTGTAATATTCCATTTGTGGCGGGAAAATTGGAATCGGCACGATGATTATTTATGAGAAATTTATATTTCGCGTTTTACGTGTCATTTGTAAACTGATACTGTCAAGTCTTTATTAGGAACGCCTTAGAATTAGATGCACGGATTGAGTACTTGTGTTTCCACTCGTTCAAAATTACAACCATCTAAAAATAATATTTATAAACTTCTCTTGATGAAACTAGGACCCCTTTTTTACCACTACATTTTTCCATATAATTTCTTTCTTAATTATTATTTCAAATTGACTTATTGTTTTTTAGCTGGACGCCACAAAAAAGCCCGCTCGCCCTTCTTGCCCAAACCTGTTCCCAAATCGGAGCCGACAGTCCCAACAGTATGTAATTTCAGTTTTATTGCTCCATTTGACTCAGTTTTTAATGTAATTTAATTTCAGGGGTCCTTGTAATATTAGTATGAACTTTCAATGAAATTCCTCTTATAACAAAATTTCTATTTAAGTTTTTGGCTAGTGATTACCCACTATACTAAAACTAGAGGTATTGTTCTAGGGATTCCTGGTCTATAACTTTATTTCTATTACTCTAATAGTCTCGGTTATTACTTCAAATCCATTCTAGGACTTCTTGTTACATTAGTGTGAACTTTCATAAAAATCCCTTTAATACCGAAATTTCTATTTAAGTTTTTGTTAGTGATATCCGACTACAGCAAAACTAGAGGTATTGTTTTGAGTTCCCTGGTCTATAACTTCAGTTTTATTGATCCAATTGACTCGGTTATTAGTTCAAATTCATTCCAGGACTTCGTGTAATATTAGTATGAACTTTCATTAATATCCCTTAATTAACAAAATTTCTATTCAAGTTTTAGTTAGTGAATGCCCATTATAGCAAAACCACAGGTCCTGTTTTAAGTTCACTGGCCTATAATTTTAGTTTTATTGCTCCAATTGATTCGATTAATAGTGCAAATTAATTCTAGGACTTCTTGTAATATTAGTATAAACTTTCATTGAAATTCTTCTAATAACAAAATTTATATTTAAGTTTTTGTTAGTGATATTCCACTATACCAAAACTAGAGGTTTTGTTTTAGATTCTCTGGCCTATAACTTCAGTTCTATTGCTGCAAATGACTCAGTTTATAGTAAAAATTAATTCCAGGGGTCCTTGTAACATCAGTATGAACTTTTATTGAAATCCCTTTAATACCAAAATTTCTATTTAAGTTTTTGTTGGTGATTTTTTACTATAGCAAAATTAGAGGTATTGTTTTGAGTTCCCTGGCCTATAACTTCAATTCTATTGCTCCAATTGACTTGGTTATTGGTGCAAATTAATTCTAGGGCTTTGTGTAACATTAATATGAATTTTTATTAAAATCCCTTTAATACTAAAATTTATATTCAAATTTTGGTTAGTGATTTCCCACTACATCAAAACTAAAGGTACTGTTTTAGGTTCCCTGGCCTATAATTTCAGTTTGATTACTCCAATTGACTCGATTATTAGTGCAAATTAATTCTAGGACTTCTGATAACAACAGTGTAAACTTTCATTTAAATCTCTCTAATAATAAATTTTCTATTCAACTTTTTGTTAGTGTTATCCTACTATAGCATAACTAGAGGTATTGTTTTAGGTTCCTTGGCCTATAGCTTCAATTTTATTGATCCAATTTTGTCGGTTATTAATACAGATTAATTTTTGGACTTCGTGTAACATTAGTATGAACTTTCATTAAAATTGCATTAATAACACAATTTTTATTGAAGTTTTTGTTGGTGGCGTACGACTATAGCATATCTAGAGGTACTGTTTTAGGTTCCCTGGCCTATAATTTTAGTTCTATTGTCCCAATTGACTCGGTTGTTGGTGCAAATTAATTCTAGGACTTCGTGTAATATTAACATACATTTTCATTAAAATCTCTTTTACAAAAAAATTTATATTTACGTTTTTGTTAGCGATATCTCACTTTAACAAAATTAGAGGTATTGTTCTGGGTTTCCTGGTCTATAACTTTAGTTCTATTACTCTAATAGTCTCGACTAATAATGCAAATTAATTCTAGGACTTGTTGTAACATTAATATTAACTTTCATTAAAATCCCTTTTATAACAAAATTTCTATTCAAGTTTTTGTTAGTGATATCCCACTATAGCAAAACTAGAGATATTGTTTTAGGTTCTCTGGTGTATAACTTCAGTTCTATTACTACAAATGACTCAGTTTATAGTGAAAATTAATTCCAGGGGTCCTTGTAACATCAGTATAAACTTTTCTTGAAATTCCTTTAATACCAAAATATCTATTTAAGTTTTTGTTGGTGATTTCTTACTATAGCAAAACTAGAGGTATTGTTTTAGGTTCTCTGGCCTATAACTTTAGTTCTATTACACCAAATGACTTGGTTATCAATGCAAATTATTTCTAGGACTTCTAACATTAATGTAAGCTTTCATTGAAATCCCTTAAATACCGAAACTTCTATTCAAGTTTTTGTTGGTAATGTACGACTGTAGCAAAACTAGAGGTATTGTTTTAGGTTCCCTGGCCTATAACTTCACTTCTATTGCTCCAATTGACTTGGTTATTAGTGCAAATTAATTCCAGGGGTTCTTGTAATATTAGTATAAACTTTCATTGAAATCCCTTTAATAACAAAATTTATATTCAAGTTTTTGTTAGAGATATCCCACTTTAGCAAAACTAGATTATATTCTTTTGGATTTTCTGGCCTATAACTCCCGTTGTCTTGCTCTAGTTGAATCGGCTATGGCTCGATTTGAATTTTAGTTTTTTTTTTGTTTAACAGAGTTTAATTTTAATTTAATGTTACTTTAAAAAAATAATAAATTTAGAAAAAATGGTCAAATGCTTTATAGAACATAAAAACTTAACGTTTTGTGATTTTTTTTTAATTTATGAGGTTCCTTTTGAATTTTGAACTTTTTTTCAAAATTTTTCAAAATTTCAACATTTCTGGAAAAATGTTAAATTGTCTTGAATTCAGTTTTTTTTGCTGGAAAAATTTTCATTATAGTAACATTAAGATTTTCGACAATTGACTCGGAGCTATTGATCACTTAATATAAACCTAAAAGTTGTTTCTATAAAAATTTAAAATTTTTTAAAATCAGCAAATAAATATTATTTTAAGGAAAATTTTCGGAATTAGAAGTTTTTTGAAAAATATACCTTAATAATTTGAGTCCTGAAATGGGAGAGGAAAACGTTCGAATTAATTTTTATTATAAATAAATAAGTAAAAAATTATGAAATCCTAAATTAGCATTGCGTTATCGGCAGTATTCAAATCGATAGCTTATCTGACTCCCTATAGTTTTTATAGTTCCCAAACAAATCGAGCAAAAGAGAGTTCTAGGTACAACTAAGAAGTAAAAACTAAAAGTAGAACTTTGAGCCATTGTTTTCCAAATATTTTGAAAGTGTTTAACTACAGCAAAAAAATCCTTACATACCACTGACATATAAAACGACACTTCTCACATTTCAAAAAGCATCCACGGAATTTCCAGTGAGCAGCAGCAGCAAGAATAAGAAGCTCCAGTAAAGAAAGTCAAGTGACCGGTAGTTCCTTCAACCCGCCGATAAACCGGAGATTAATCACGTTATGGCATTAAAAAAAAACAAAAAAAAGAGCGAACCAAGCGAATGTCCTTCGGAAACATGACAATACAAATGGGCTCTATATGGCGCCGAAAATTTCGCATGCACAAACACTCCGGTGATAAACGGCCCCCCCGTTTGCGACGGGATACCGGGCGAAAACACGGGGGACATATTATTATAACATCATCCCGAATAAATCTTCCGCTTATTTATGTCAGTTCGCGGGCACCTAATTACCCACATAAATACATCGCGGGGAAAAAACATTATGTTTATGGACCCCCCCATCGGATGTCTCCGCGAGGACTTTTAGCTCTTTTTTTTCTTCAGTCAGGTTAAAACATTTGTAATAATAGCGATATTAAAGGTGTTTTCTTTTACCTAACTCGGTAAACCTAACTTAACTTACCAGTATGTTTGTAAGCAATGTTAATAAAGTACATTAAAGAAAGTATTTACTTAGTTATTTAATTATTTCTAATATTTACTATTCATCTGCGATAACTGTAATCGCGAGGAAAGGGCAAGAAGGCCATAAATACTGTAGAAAAACCCATTAGTGGCTCACACTCAATTAAAAAAACATTGGAAATTTTACCTTTTTACTTTCTATTTACCTGGTTTTTTTATTTTAATAACCAAGAATAAAAGCAATTGATTTTGCATAGCCATCTTAAGGGACTCGAAATTTTTTCTTAACACGATTTGAAGTAAATTTTTTAAATGTTTATTTTTCAATTTCAAACTGAGAGATAAAAAATTGGTTGAATGGAGAAAGTTGTAGGACATTTAGTTACAATTTAGTGCCGTTTTCAGAAAGATTTAATTTTTTTCCCATTTTGAAGTGTTTGGATAAAATCAAAAAGTTTTTAAAAAAGGGCTGTATTTTTTTTATTTCACCGTATTTTAAAAATCTGTAAAAACATTATTAGGAAAACTTTTTAAGGACAACGCTTACCTGAACTCAGTTTTTGTTTTCGACGTTTCGGTTCTGAGTTTTCATCCTCAACTTCTTTTTCGGCATGTACTACAATGTAGCGACCACTCGAACTAATGTTTTCTGCTATTCCGAATATTCCAATAAAATTTTGCGTCGGTTTTGACATCTTCTCCAATAAAATCCATTACTTTTTAATAATTTTCGCAGTGAGTCTTTTTCATATGGAAATTCAATTTCCTCCTTAATTTTCGCCAGCATCTTTCGTAAAGTTGGTATTACTTTACATTCTGTATAAAATTTCTTAATAATTCTTCTTATTACTCCAAAATCAGCATCGTCAATTTTTTCCAGTACTGATAATCTCTTACGTGTTTTTTCTGGAGTCGATAAAGGTTCTGTGGGGTCAAACTCACGTCAATGTTGATCCTCTTTTCTAATTTTAATTATAATAGATCGCCCTACTCCACAATACAAAGCTGCTTATTCTTTTTTAATGATTGCTTAAAAGCATTATTGGCACTTTCCTCATTACCAATTCTTATTACATTTGCAATAACGTCACGCGTCTGACCTTTCAAAACTTTATTTTTTAAATGTTCCATATTATTTAGTAAGAATCCTCGATACCACTCAAAAATTAATATAAAGACCAAGGAACTAAATTAACGCGATATCACAAGATTATTAATAAATGAAAATTTAAACAGACACTTGCACACTTTTAGAAAAAGATGGGCGGTTCTAAAATAGTAGGTGTGTATATTGACGGGAAATTTTAATCTTCTCTGTTTCTTTGCTTTATTTGTTGCACAGCAACTTTTAATTTCCTAATTTCTTATCCTGCTACGAGATGTATTGGCAGAACCAGGAAAATGCGTGTCTTCTTTCGCCTTTATTGCTGTTTCAATTGAGGTTTCTTAGAAAGCCAACGAACTCTCTATCTTGAATGTCGTTTGAAATTATTGGTCGACCAGAACCTGGATTTCTTACAATAGCTCCATATTCTGCAATTTTTGTCTTAAATAAAGAAACGGTATTTTTACTAATGCCCAATTCTTCTGCCATACTTCTTACAGGAACTCCATCCATCAGACGAGTGTATATTGTCGCTTTTTATTGAGGAGATAATGTGGGCATTTTGAAAGAACGATTTTTTTGACGCGACTGTCACAGAATGAAATTAACGTTGACAACATCGAAATATATTATTCATTCAATAGACCAAGAGATTTAGGAGATTTTGTTGTCCCACTTTTTTTTTAGGCACGATAGTACATTAAAGAAAGTAAAAAAATATTTCTAGTATTTACTTATACACGTTTAGCATTAGTCCGTGATTATATTAACTGAACTAGAAAAACACAATTTTAGAATGATACCGAGGATATTAAGGAACTGAGACAGGGATATGTCTCAGTTCTTGTTCAATGAGAATTCGATTTTTCCACCTTTTTCCTTTTTTTTTCTTAAATCACACTAACTATACCAGAGGCTTCCTCTCATCACCTACATCATGAAAATATGGGGTTATAATGGGGTTCGAGCCATGGAGAACTTTGAAAATTCGGAAAGTCATTTTTCGACCTCGTTTTTGAGGCCAAAAATGGGCTCCAAAAATCCGATATCTCAGCTAATATAAGAACTACGAGCTCTCGGATGGTCTCGTTGAATTCAGAATGACGAAACTAAGACAAAACCGTTGGAGTTTTTATGATAGTATCCATAGAAGCCGAGATATCGACCTCCAAAGTTGGGGATTTTTCATTTTTCGGGTATCCCCCTCCGTATCTAATTTTTTCACCGAAAATTGTTTTTTTTTTAAATTAAACTAACTATACCATCGTCTTGCTCTTATCACTAACATCGCGAAAACACCGGGTTATAATGAGATTCGAGCAGAACTAACTGACTGAGAGCACTTTGAAAATTCGGAAAAAGTCATTTTTCGACCTCGTTTTTGAGGCTAAAAATAGGCTCCAAAAATGCGATATATTAGCTAATAAAAGAGCTACGACCTCGCGGATAGTCTTGTTATATTCAGAGAGACAAAACTAAGAAAAAACCGTTAGAATTTTCATGATAGTATCCATAGAAGCCGAGATATCGACCTTCAAAGTTTGGGTTGGGTTGGCTTGGGTTAGGTTGGTTTTTTTCATCAAAAATTGATTTTTTTCGAAATCGAACTAACTATACCATCGTCTTGCTCTTATCTAGTTATACCTGTAAAATATGTAGTAGTAAGTAATGGTAAGATAATGAACATGTATAAAATAGGTAAATTTAATATTTTTTACTAATAAAATGATCGTGTATAAAATGTCTTTGATTTTTTTTTAATCAAATTTGCTCTAAAAATGAATGGGGTTTATGAAAATAGTTTTTATTTTACGGAAAAGCAGTGGCGTACATAATATTTTTCTAAGATATTTAGTCTACGTTGTTGTACGGACGCCACTGGTTAAACTTTTAAAAAATCACTTACATCAAAAAATGACTGTCGATACTCAGAGGGTGTGTGCTATATTACATAAACATATCTGGGAAGTTAATAGAGTTATGATGAAGAGACGATTTTTTTTGGAACAAAGTTCTTAGGGTTTATTTGAATTATGTCCTAAATTAACTAAATGTGGTGGTACTAGTGTGTGGTGCTTGCAGGACTGTTTTATATTTTCCAGACAGTGTTGAAGTACATTTTTTTCTCTAGAAACGACATTTTCCTGATTATAAATAAGGGCTCAACTGCCTGGAAAAATTCATTTATTTTACCAAAAACTAATAGTACTAATAAATACATTCAATGTATTAAAAGTTTCCCAATCAGAATGCAATTTTTTGACTATATTGAGCATGACGTGCCCCTATACATTTTGCTACGAACCCCTATTTATTTTTAGTTGATTTACGCACGCCTATATATTCCGTTCTATTAAAACCCTTGCAAATATTATTTCTTCCACCTTACAAGGTGAATTATTAAGTTGATTGCTTGCAAAACACTCCGCTTCATTCATTTACTCTTCTGCCGCTTTTTTTAGACACAGAATATAGATATTTCGAATTGTTCATCTTTTTTAGAGCAGTTTTGACTCTTATTTTGTGGAGTTCTTTCAATTCTGTCATTTATATACAAGACCTCAAGTGTCTGGAAAAATTAATTTATTTCGCGACATAAAAAAAATTAAAGGTATGTCTAGGCAATTGAAATTAATTCTTCTGCCAGGCAATTTAGGTGCTTCCAGTCCTTTCATATTTTCCAGGCAGTTGACGTATATTTTTTTCTCTAAAAACGACATTTTTCTGATTATGATCAGAAAAATTAATAAGATCTCAACTGCCCGGACAAGTTCATTAATTGTATCAAAAACAGGTACTTAGACAAAATTAAAAATTGTCTGTTCCTATGTTCCTATGTTTTTCCGGGCAGTTTAGTCTTTTATCTCTTTTTGGAGTTTTTTCCAATTCTATCAATTAAAAATAAGGCTTGAATTGCCTGGAAAAATGTATTTATTTAGTCACATATTAAATTGAAAAATAATGCTCTTTCAGGTAATTCAGGTGCTTGCAGGACTGTGTGACATTTTCCAGACAGTTAAAGTACAATTTTTTCTCAAAAAACATTTTCGTAATTATAAATAAGGTCTCAACTGCCTAGAAAAGTTCATCTATTCTACCAAAAACTTGTGTGTTAAATCCAGACCTTGAAAAATGTCAATGGCCATCAATATGAACTATATTATTCGAAATATGTGATTTTAGACACCTCAGTTTTGAACTTGTCAAAATATGCTACTACAAACAAAGCCTAACTGTTAAAAAGCAATATTTTAAATTTCAAATTTTTTATGTACGATATTATTTTATGCCGCACTTTTTTGGATAAAGAGGGATTTGTTAGCCTCGATAAAACATTTGAATTTTTTACCATATTTTTTCCTTAAAAGAACCGAATTTATATGTAAAGGAGCATCAAAGTATTCCTGGACGATACGATTCAAATAGAATCACCAATTGAAAATACACGAGGGTAGGTATTCAGTTTTTCAGTTTAATTTATTTCCTTAACTACTTCTTACCCCATATGGCAACAATGCTCAATCAGAAATATTAGAATAATCATAAAAATGGCTGTACATACAAAGTAAAATTAGGAACATTACCTGTTATTAAACATTTAATTAATTCGAGACTATGTTACCATCAAACTTTAAGTTTGTCTTAGTCTTTCGTCCTGTGAAGAAGTATTTTAATAGGTTATTGAAATATCTTTTTGTATCTTCATCTTAATAAAGTCAACAAAAAAAATGTTATAATATTTTATTTCACTTTTTATCTTGTTAAGTAGTTCTTATCTTGAAAACATCTTGTCGGACTTGCATTGTCTTATTTATTTAATGTAACACGACGTTTCGGTTGGTAAGTATCTCCAACCGTTATCAAGTGTAAACGTATGTAATCCAGTTACACTTGATAACGGTTGGAGATACTTACCAACCGAAAAGTCGTGTTACATTAAATAAATAAGACAATGCAAGTCCGACAAGATGTTTTCACTGTACCATTGTCTACCACCTTCAAAAACTAGTTCTTATCTTCTTAATTTTTTGTTCTTGTTCTTGTTAGTGTTAAATAGTTTTTTCGTATCTAGTTGTTTTCGTTTGTATTTAGTGAATTTTGTTTCAATTTTTAAATTCCGAATTTGGAAATATGTTAAAAATGTTTACGAGTTTAAACCTCCTACGACTCTTGAACAACTAGAGGACAGAGTTCGGAATGTCTTAAATAATATAAATAGAAACACCCTGCCCAATGTAACTTTATTTGAACTTTTCTTTAACTTTGTTTAACATACTTAGCTTTATTTGAACGGTTCTTCTTAAAATTACCTAAGGATTAACATCCTTATTTTATAGCAAAAAAATGTCAAAATATAAAAAACACCCAGTATAGAAATTATCTAAAGAGTAGTCGGTTGAGAAAAGGAAAATCTAATCTAAACGAGTTCCTAAAGAAGAGGTTTTATTACAATTATGTGAAAAATAAAATAATTCAATTTTTCTTGTCCATTGAATATATTGTTGCAAATTGCCATTATGTATTAAACAAGCATTAAATCAGATCTTGAACAAAACATTATAAATAACAAAACGCCATCATAACCTAGATCGGGATCCAACATTTTTATATTATTATACAAAGTACACGCGCCACATCCATTATCCGACCACCATCTACGGTCCCATAGAAATCTTAATGCGCCATCGCCAAATACGCCACACGACTTACGACACAATCTTACCACGAAATAATAAAATACATCCATATGGTATGACGACCATTTTACATAAGAAGAAAATTACCCGATCAATTAGCGCCAATAGCCGAAGAGGGAAATCAGTGAATGAACATTACTCGCGTCAATCAAATCACATCAAATCAAAATGGTTTATTTGTCAAAATTTACAGTTTTATAGGTCAATAAAAATTACATTGATAAATAGGACTATTTTCTCTATTATAAAACCGTGTTTCCTAGTAAGCATAAGAAAAGAAGGGATGAAAAAGCCCTTTACAACTTACAGAAACAATTTTACATATACACAATAATACATGTAGCTTTCTTCTATTGTTCATATTTAATATTTTATTATTATTGAGATAAGGCGATATATGGTTTCTGTAGGGGATACTATAAGAGAATCTCATACAGGAATTTTGGACTTTTTGTATAATTTTTTTATTTTGTGAAGATAAAGAATTTCCGTAGACTACGTCACCATAATCAAACAATGATAAAATAAGACAAAGAAATTGCCGATAAATTTCGCTTAAACTTAAAAAGTTTTTTTAAACGTAAATAAGCTGTTTTCGTTTTATTTTTTATGTGTAATTCAAAAGAGAGAGAGCTGTCAAATATAACGCTTAAATCGAAAACATCAGGAATTGAAGTATTATCAATAGATATAGGATTTAAGGATAAGTTGTGTTCGAGCCTTTGCCTTATATTAAAGTTGGAGCACACGATAAGAATTTTAGATTTTGTGGCATCAAGATTATGACTTTCTGCATATTTATGTAGACTAATTAAATCACTATTAACATTTTGATAGAATAGATTTATATTATTGATGTGAATTGGAATATAAACTTGGGAATCATCGGCATATTGTTGCAAAGTGACGTGTTTTATTACTTTGTACACGTAAATAGAGCCTTGAGGAACTCCCTGATTAAAAGGTGTAAATCCTGAGTAATGCTTTTCAGACCACACCATAACACAAATGTCTCTATTACGCAAATAAGCCTTGAAAAAATTTATACTGCTCTCTGAAATACCAATATATTTTAATTTCGCCAATAACATATATCATAGTTAATGGTGTCAGAAGCCCTACTAAAGTCCAATAAGGCCATACATGTTGGCTGACCATTCTCCTCATTTACCCTAATATCATTTAAAATACTCACCAAACATTGGTAAAGTTTTTCCTGAAACCGGATTGACAATCAGGGAAGAGAATTTCTAGAATTTTAGATCATGCTGGTAGAATACTAATTGGTCTGAGATCTTTATGCTCATTTGAATTTGAATTTTTTGGAATGGGTTTAATAATAGGATAATGGGTAACTTACCCTTTGTATGGGTGGTTTTATCCAGAGCTCTGTTGAAATGTTCGTCCACCACGGAGGCGGCGTCGCCCTGGTAATGCGTGAAAACGACGCAATTCGCCGACACGTACTGCGCCCTGGAACTGCTCCCGTCTTGGGAGTCGTCGTCGTCTTCCACGCCAGGTTGACGTTCTAGAACAGTAATGAAAAAATGTGGAAAGTCCTGTAAGTATCACTTGGATAGGAAAAAGTGTATAAGCTAAAATGTTCTATTGGTAATTCTCTATCAAAAGGTACTCCTGAAGCTTTCCTCTAAATATGACGGTTTTTGAGATAATCGGGTTTGAAGATCAGGATGCCAAAAAAAAAACCAAGGTTGACGACTAGTCACCCTTTGCCTTGTAACTTGCAAACAATTACTTGGACGAAAAAAAGTGTATTAGCTGAAATATTGTATTGGAAATTCCCTATCAAAAAGTACTCTTGAACATTTCCTCTAAAATTGAGGGTTTTTTGAGAATCAGGAACCAAGAAAAATCAAGCTTACTAAGAATTCCTTAATTCTTTCCATTTATTTTTAAGAAAATGTATACTATTTAATATTTGTATGGTGATACATAATCCTTGACCATGCGCAAGGCGGTTTTATTACAAATTTATAATATAATATCCTATCAACTTTTTACCCTTTACTATTAGCCAATGATTTACTTTTAAAATTGTACTAAAAACACTTTGTAAAAAAATTGTACAAAAACCATTACTTAAACGGAAAAAAGTATAGAAGCTAAATTGTTCTCTTTATTATTCCCTATCAAAAAGTGCTCCTAAGTTTTTCCTCTAAATATAACGGTTTTTGAGAAAATCATCTTAGAATGCCAAGCATATCGCAAATAGTCTCTTCACACTAAAGCTAAATGGGGATTTAACACTCCATCTACAAGTATCAGTCTCTAATCCCCCATTTTTAAGTTAGGCGTGCCCTAAAGACTTGGCAGTAACTGTTCCACTGTGAGGTCATAATGTAAAATTAATTTGACAGTTTTTAGAGACTTTTAGACGTTTCTTAATTCTTAATCAAAAGAGCACCCTCTTTATTAATTTATTGTGTACTCTAGTGCCTGAATTATTAACCCTAAATGCATAAAACTCTTATTAATACCCCGCATTCCCACTGATGGTGAACAACGAACGAAGATTTCATCCGAAGATAGACCAGACCGCATCTAACTGATGATCTGCGGTCATTTAAAAAGTTTTATCCCCAGGTCGGACAGCCATAAATATCTGATACGAGTGAGATCGTATCTGTGCCTAAGGGTCCGTTGCCTTGTCTATGACAAATCTAGACGTATAAATTAACGGGGATGACCGTAAAAATTAACTGGGTGGCTTCTGTTTTAACCCTTAGGGCCGTCTTCACATCATAAAAAATTTGTGTCTTATCTATCTTTAACATCTAAAGTTTAGTTCAATCCCCCAACAATTTACCGCATACATAACCTATAAATGTGTTCACTGCCCCCTCTTGATGTCACTTCTTCCTGGTTTTAAGATCACATAACCTAAGAATGAATCAACGTTATGTTACGTTTCTCTGAGTGACAAGCATTGATAAATTAACTCTCAAGAGTATTACCTATTCTAAGTCTAAATTCACATTGATACGTAATTACGGATCCGTTGGGACCACGTGATTGCTATCAACCAATAACAGACACGATTTTGGGTCTCTTATAGGCTGATAGCAATAGTTGTGTTTTATTTTTATACCTGTAATTTAAATAAGCTTTATTACTGAACAAATATTCTTTTTAGCAGATAACATATATGCATGTCAATATTGCCCCAGGACATTGTTTGAAATAAGAAAAGTGTAAAACTGTTTAATAGAGGAGAAGGTTTTTTTTTAATTCCTTTGGTTCCAAAAGTTAAACTGTCTAGAGGATTTTTTCCACAGGTTCTCTTTATAATTTTTGTAACTTAAAAAATAGAAAAAGAAATGTCAAGTTTTGATGACAACCTATTTTAATCCAGTAAAGTATCCGTAGGCTCTTTAATAGTTTTCTCAAGTTGGACTGGTTTTATAATTCGAATTTCCCGCGCTAATTAAAATTCAAATTAGGCGCCAGATTTGATCACGCTTTCTTTCAAATCTGATTGATTAAACGAGTCGCCAATAGAGTTATGGCCTATAAATGTCAAAATTAGTTGGAATTATTACAGCTTCAGTAGAGGGCCAGAATTTCTTCCCCGTATTAATAAGGCAACCCGCACATCTTTATATTCGTGTTTTATAATTAAATGGTGCTCATACTTACCATCCGTACTACTTCTACCGTGCAAACTGCACTCCTCCTCCTTACCGGGTCGTAGGGGACTAGTAGGAGATCCGCCCCCGGCACTGCTAACGGATCCGCCACTGGAATGAGCGGATCCCTGCAGGTAAATGGGGTGGTGGTGGTGGGCAGCGAGGGGATGCGCGTCCCCCAGGACACCTCCGGCGCCGACCGACGCCGCCGTCGCGACGGCGCTGGAGGCGGCGGCGGCGGCGCTCGACGCCGCCTGGGACGACAGCGTATGAGCGTCTTGGAGTCGTTGAACGTTAAACTGAAATAACGGGAAAGTATTGTTTTTATTGTTATGTATTTATATTATAAATACTATGATGTTTTGTGTAATTATTACGTTTAGGTCATGAGGCAACAGTCCTTGTGTCAGCTGTCATACAGATGACAGGTCGTTCATAACCTCACACGCTTCAATAAGACGAGCATGGAAAAACATAACAAAATACAGCAGACATTTTTAGTACCGTTATTGTAATTAAAATTATAATATGCAGTTGCAAACAAAATAGATTGATAGTTTACACAGATATAACAGTTATCAGTTAAGTGTATAAGCAGCACTTCGTCTGTAGAACATCCATAACCTAAAAATGGAAACACTTCTATGCCTCCTCTCCATGTCAAAATGTGAACTGAGGTTACCTATTAACGTCTGTCAGTTTCAATGTCATAATTGCCAATTCGTTGTCAATGTCAAAATCGATTTGCTGTTCAGTTTTTGGCACGGAGGATAGAGTTGATGAGTGGAAATTGAGGGTTTAAGTTTCAAGAGATTATTGGCAATAAATTGTTCATGTGTCAAATTCTATGGGGTAAATAACACCAACCTTATAAATATGCCAAAAATTACCACTGTCTGGTGGCCGCCATTTTTATAGTGATTGTGTCCTTTTGATGTTGGTCACTCTGAACATTTTCAGTGTTGCCAACAAAAAATTAATTAAATAACAGTAATGAAGTTGACAACCCTGACGTTTGACGTGTGACCTGTCACGAATTAAATTATTTTTTTTTATTTACATTGTTTTTAAAACCATTCCAACCCCAAAAAGCTGAACATTTCAAGCTGAAAATAGGCTTTTAATTGTTTTATTACCCTACAATTGGCACACCTGAAATTTGTCCAAGAGTGACCAACATTGAAAGACCCAATCACGAAAAATGGCGCCCATCCAGTAATTGTCATTTAATTTTCATTGAATTGGCAGTCCAGATATATTAATTATTAAGTTCGTGGGTAATTAATGACTGTCCTCCATGCTTAGAACCCACATAACCTAAAAACACTGGTGTGCCCCCTCTCGACGTCATAAACTGACATAACCTGTAGCAGCTGTCATTGTCAAGGAAGATTTGAAATGCCATTTCCGTTACAACAAGAAGAATGAACTTGAGGAGAGGAAACATTTTGGTTATCGACTATAGTAAACTCCTTAACCATTTAAAATGCATTCACCGACTGGTAAAAAATATTCATCTGGAATCCCCTTTTAGCGTTTATGGGCACTTATCCGACCGATATACGGAGGTCTCGTAAATAACGTTGGCGAGTGTAACATCGTACAAAATTTTTCACAAATTAAAAAGGAGCTTTCGAGCGGTCGGTACCGCCATAAATATGGCGCTTTGTCGGAAAACCGTATGATAAAAGAGACACGACCGACCAGCAGGCAGATTAATATTAATTTATTTTATCTCGCGTACGGTCATGTAATACCCGTTTAATTCTTCTTCTATTCGGCCCAAGTCAAATAGACCCTATTAAGATGTCAACGAATTTGATGAATCGGGGGCCGAGTCTCGTGTACTACAAAAGAGTTCTATGGCGGCTACATTAAGTACAAGACTTATTAACATATTAACGAGGTACTATGGTGATAACCATGTGAGCGCGTGTTTGAATCCCACTTCTGATAAGGGTTGTTGTTGGGGAGTTAGAAGCTTAATTTTTTAACTATTTTTTGGCATTTTACAGTCAAGAATCCTTGACGATCGTTATGAAATGATGCTTCTCATCTATAGTTAGGAGAACCACGTTTCAAGTTAATTCAGACCATAATTATTGAGAAGTGAACAAGGCCCATGAAAACCTAATGTTTCCATGACTATTAGAAAAAAAAAAGTTTCTGTTGCATCGCCCTGACAAAATAGAGATGCAGATAATCAATATACAAATATGAAAAGGTCTATTCTAATTCAACCCTTACCGAAAGCAAACAATTCCAATTAAAAGTACTCTCGCCGCAATCGCCCTCTCCGTCGATCGGTACCACACTATCATGATAATCAACTTCTTCTTGCTTCACTTCCATTGCGAGGGCCACTTTTAATTCATCGCCCATTTTCTCAAAAAAAAAATCAATCAATGAAACGCTAATATCTACGATCTTAACGGTGCCGAAGGTCACACCGAACTGACCGATACGCTGCACTGATAATGGTACCGGTGCCAAAACCCACTGCACCACACTAAAAATACACCGCAGGCCTTTAAATAAACAAATTTGGCGTCTTAACTGAAAAATTGATTTAGTAGAAGAACGCCCGGAATGTAAACAAAATGAGCGGCTATACGGGCTAAATCGCTGGAATGTGGATGGGAATTCTTTTCGTTTAGTTGTAAAAAGGATTTTTACGCGAATTTACTACGTTATCGTGGTAATTTTAGAATTATTAGCGACGAAGGAAGCTTTTGTATATATGGGTTTTTGTCATTTAAATGACAGCTAACCTGAAAACAATTTTTCAATATGGCCGCCTTGCGTCGGAATTGCCTTTAGAGATTCGTTAGAAAATGTATGAAATCGACTTTTATTGTCCGTCAAGGGTTGCCCTATAGTATTTTAGGGCATTACGCACTACACTTAAGTGCCTTAATGACGGATTTATCATCTTTTTGCGCCTTAAAAGATCGTTTAAAAATGTCCGATTTTGACGTTTACTCAAACGTTATTTTCAAAGCGTGTTGACATTTGTCATACAAGGTTGCCATATTGAACGTTCAGCCAGGATTTGAATTTAATTTTCTTTTTAATTGTTAATTGTTTTTAATTGTGTTGACCAAATACCCGTTCGTTCTTACCAGTCGTAAATAGAATAATCGAGCAAGGAGAGAGAACCTCACTAAAATAAGAGATATAAACAAGATTATGAGATGCTTCTTGTCTCTAGTGGGTTTAACTAGTTAAGAAAAGTGAAATTTTAAAGTGATTCAAGGTGTGCATAGATCATGAAATGCGGTAGAAACCGAGAAAACGCACTTTTTGCTCACTTTTTGACCTTTAAACATCTCTGAGGCCCAAGAATCCTTGACGATCGCTATGAAATAATGCTTTGCGTCTCTAGTGGGTTTAACTAGTTAGGAAAAGTAAAATTTTAAGGTGATTCAAGGCGTGGCTAGGCCATGAAATGCGGTAGAAACCGAGAAAATGTACTTTTTGACCTTTAAACATCTCTGAGACCCAAGAATCCTTGACGATCACTATGAAATAATGCTTTACGTCTCTAGTGGGTTTAATTATTTAAGAAAAGTAAAATTTTAAGATGATTCAAGGCGTGCATAGGCCATGAAATGCGGTAGAAACCGAGAAAATGTACTTTTTACCCACTTTTTGACCTTTAAACATCTCTGAGACCCAAGAATCCTTGACGATCACTATGAAGTAATGCTTTGCGTCTCTAGTGGGTTTAATTAGTAAGGAAAAGTAAAATTTCAAGATGATTCAAGGCGTGCCTAAGCCATGAAATGCGGTAGAAAGCGAGAAAATGTACTCTTTACCCACTTTTTGACCTTTAAACATCTCTGGGGCCCAAGAATCCTTAACCATCACTATGAAATAATGCTTTACGTCTCTAGTGGGTTTAAGTAGTTAAGAAAAGTGAAATTTTAAAGTGATTAAAGGTGTGCCTAGTTCATGAAATGCGGTAGAAACGAAAAGATGCACTTTTTACCCACTTTTTGGCCTTTAAACATCTCTAAGACCCATGAACCCTTAACAATCGCTATGAAATACTGCTTTGCGTCTCTAGTGGGTTTAACTAGTTAAGAAAAGTGAAATTTCAAGATGATTCAAGGCATACGTAGACCATGAAATGCAATAGAAACCGAGAAAAGGCACTTTTTACCCACTTTTTGACCTTTAAACATCTCTGAGGCCCATGAATCCTTGACGATCGCTATGAAATAATGCTTTACGTCTCTAGTGGGTTTAACTAGTTAAGAAAAGTGAAATTTTAAAGTGATTCAAGGTGTGCCTAGGCCATGAAATGCGGTAGAAACCGAGAAAATGCACTTTTTGCTCACTTTTTGACCTTTAAGCATCTCTGAGGCCCATGAATCCTTGACGATCGCTATAAAATAATGTTTTACGTCTCTAGTGGGTTTAACTAGTTAAGAAAAGTGAAATTTCAAGGTGATTCAAGACGTGCCTAAACCATGAAATGCGGTAGAAACCGAAAAAAACGCATGTTTTACCCACTTTTTGATTTTTAAACATCTCTGAGACCCATGAATCCTTGACGATCGCTATGAAATCATGATTTACGTTTCTAGTATATTTCATTAGTTAAGAAAAGTGAAATTTCAAGATGATTCAAGGCGGGCCTAGGCCATGAAATGCGGTAGAAACCGAGAAAATGTACTTTTTGACCTTTAAACATCTCTGAGACCCAAGAATCCTTGACGATCGCTATGAAATAATGCTTTGCGTCTCTAGTGGGTTTAACTAGTTAAGAAAAGTGAAATTTTAAAGAGATTCAAGCCGTGCCTAGGTCATGAAATGCGGTAGAAACCGAGAAAATGTACTTTTTGCCCACTTTATGATCTTTAAACATCTCTGAGACCCATGAATCCTTGACGATCGCTATAAAATAATGCTTTACGTCTCTAGTGGGTTTAACTAGTTAACAAAAGTGAAATTTCAAGGTGATTCAAGGCGTGCATAGATCATGAAATGCGGTAGAAACCGAGAAAACGCACTTTTTGACCTTTAAACATCTCTGAGACCCAAGAATCCTTGACGATCACTATGAAATAATGCTTTACGTCTCTAGTGGGTTTAATTATTTAAGAAAAGTAAAATTTCAAGATGATTCAAGGCGTGCCTAGGCCATGAAATGCGGTAGAAACCGAGAAAATGTCATTTTTGACCTTTAAACATCTCTGAGACCCAAGAATCCTTGACGATCGCTATGAAATAATGCTTCACGTCTCTAGTGGGTTTAATTAGTTAAGAAAAGTAGAATTTCAAGATGATTCAAGGAGTGCCTAGGCCATGAAATGTGGTAGAAACCGAGAAAATGCACTTTTTGCTCACTTTTTGACCTTTAAACATCTCTGAGGCCCATGAATCCTTGACGATCACTATGAAATAATAAGTTACGTTTCTAGTGGGTTTAACTAGTTAAGAAAAGTAAAATTTTAATATGATTCAAGGCGTGCCTAGGCCATGAAATGCGGTAGAAACCGAGAAAATACACTTTTTGCTCACTGTTTGACCTTTAAACATCTCTGAGGCCCAAGAATCCTTGACCATCGCTATGAAATACTACTTTACGTCTCTAATGGGTTAAACTAATTAAGAAAAGTGAAATTTCAAGATGATTCAAGGCGTGCCTGGACTGCCACTTTTGACTTTTAAACCCATTTGAGATCTATGAATTCTATGCATGATGCTGCTCTACCATATTTTTTATTAAATGTCAGAAGTTATTTGATCGGTCGGTACCCAAATAGGTGAATAGGTAGAGGTAATAATGCTCCCGTAAATTGGCCACCGCGTTCTCCAGATTTGACTCCTCTGGATTTTTTTTTTTATGTTTGTGGTATAATGAAGAGGAACTTTGGCAACGCATTCAAGATGCAACAAATAATCTTCGTTTTAATGCAGCAGTTATACAGAGAGTTAATTAAAATTAACTCTTAATTTTAATTTTAATTAACTCTTAGGCGTGTGAATCTTTGTATTCGTGTAAATGAGGGACATTTTGAACAACTTTTATAAAATCCGTATTGTTTAATAAATTAATTTCATGCTTAAATAAAACGTAAGTAAATTTTTTTATTCAAAATATTTCGATATATATTTGCAATATTCGACATCTAAAAGCCGATATATTGGGAAAACCGCTAACTTTAGCAGGTTTTAGCCTCTGCTTTTTCTGTTTAAAATTGGCGAGCACATTCTGGTAAAGACATTTTGGGGACACCCTGTATAAGGGTTAAGTTTCAAATATTTTTTTTTGAGTCAGGATGATATGGGGATTCTAAAAATTGCTTCTAACTCTATCTGCAAACTTTTACCATCCATCGTACCATATTTACGATTATCATTTACCGTCTTGATAACAAAATAATTTTTGAGGTTATATTATATTTTGAAGTAAGGTCTATTCCGTAGAAAAAGTGAAATAAAAATAAAGTACATAATACATTTATTAATTTTTCTATGCTATGTGGTCTTAAACATGACATAACTTATAGTTTAAATGGCGCGGACCTATTGGTAAATCGGGTTCTCACGGGCCGTTTTATACAACCCGAAACTATTTCAAGTGGTTTACGTCAAAAAGGACGAATCCAGAAAGGGTACCGTACCTGCCTTCTTATACGATACGATGATTGGTTTAAAACGAATGTGGGAAAGCGCGATCGGTGGACGGTCGAAAAATTCCTGCGATGACCGTCCCGGCAGCGAATAAATGGTTTATGCCTTGGACAATCGATTGTTTTTCTTTCGCAGCTGTTTCGGGTTCCTCTCGTCGGTTCTTGATGAATAGACTGGGAACAAAAACGAGGCACTTGTCGAAATTAGAAGTCCGGGAAGCGGGTCCGCGGCCATCGGCGCCGGCGGAATGTCTTTGACAAGACCGACGGTACCGTGCCAATTCGTACCTAAGTACCGCCACGCCATTCACATTCCGGCGAAAAGTCAAAAACAGATGGACGGACAGAGGAGGTACCGGTCATTAGTGCCGGTTCGGTTAGGGTAGTACATACAGGGTGAAAATAAATAGATGCAAAAAAATTCAGGGGCTGGTTCTTGGGTAAATTTTAAGAAAAAAAACGTAGGTCCTAAAAGTCTTAACTTTTTGAGATACCGGGTGGTAAAGATTGAAGAATAATATATATTGTTTTACAATATCTGTGAAACCTCTGTAGATATTTTAGTAATATTTAGTATGCATCGAAAGGCATTTTAAAGTGAATATTTTTGATGAAAAATATAGTACATCACTGTTTACTTAATCCTTTAACCTTTTTTGTTTTTTACTTAACCTTTTAAATAATGTATTAACCTATTAATCTGTATTAACCTGTTAAATGTCTGCTGATGATTGTTGGTTGATTGTCAATAATTGCCTCCTTTAAAGTAGAAACTTTTTTGTGCAATTTTGATCCATTTCATCAAAATTGCAAATTATTCATATGCAGAAATGACCGATATGCATTTTGTTTATGGTTTTGCTAATAAAAATTCATTGCAAGCATCTAGAATGTATGCTGAAATGTATCCACATTATTTACACGCCTTCATTGAAGACTACGAGAAACTGGAATTTTTCAACCAAGAAAGCGTGATTGTGGATATTAGGACACCGGAATTGGAAGAAGCGGTACTTAGTTTAATTGATGAACAACCTGATACCAGTACTAGAAAAATTGGTTTGCAGTTACATGTCAATCATGTGACAGTATGGACTATTTTAAAGGATCAGTTATTATATCCATATCACGTACAACGAGTCCAGGCCCTATTACCACGAGATTTTCATAGGCGTCTTAAATTTTCTCATTGGAAGTCATTGAGCAAAACCCTCAGTTTTTAAGGCAGATTCTGTTTATCAACGAAGCTAATTTTTCATTAATTACCATAATAACCATATTTGGGCAGATGAAAATTCCCATGCCATAGTTGAAGCTCATCACCAACAACAATTTTCTTTAAATGTATGAGACCACCTTATTGGCCCACATTTTCTACCACAGAGATTGAATGGGGAAACATACACTCGTTTTTTCCAAGACATACTGCCAGGACTTCTTGAGGCGGTATACCCTTAGATATTAGCAGAGTAATGTGGTTTATGCAGGAAGAGGCTCCTGCCCATTTTTGTTTATTAGCACGTCGTTATTAAGACGAAACATACCCAAATTGTGGGATAGTTCTCAGTTTTGGCCACCTCGGTCACCAGATATGAATCCACTAGATTTTACCACATGGGGTCATTTAAAAACTTTGATGTACAGGATTCCGGTACTGGATATTGATGACTTGAGAACTCGAATCAGTTATTCATGTGCTGTAATTCAAAATTCTCCCGAAATTTTTTATTGGATTCGTCGTCAAATGCAGCGACGTATAGATTTTTGCATAAGGGCAGGGTCATTTCCAAAAATTTTTTAATTTCCTTTTTTTTCATTTGGTTTAAAACAAAAATTAGAATCATATCTAAACATTAATAATAAACATGTAATATACATTTAGGTAGATAGATTTTATTTTTTTAATCGAATACGCAACCTCGGACAAAAGAAAGTCAAGAGATCGAATTTATTTAAAAATAAATGAGAATTACAGAAACAAAAAAGAAATTAAAAAAAGTGGAGTACCATATTTTTCATGAAAAATATTTAGTTAAGACCTTACACAAACGTCACTGTTTTTTTCTTCAATCTTTACCATCCGATATCTCAGAAATTAGGCCTTTAAGGACATACGTTCCAATAAAGTTTTTTTCTTATAATTTACCCAAGAATCAGCCCCTGAATCTATTTATTTACACCCTGTACAATGCAACTGTATTTTCCATAAGGGAATGCTGTGAGTTTTGCTGATGACACCGCAATTTTGTATTCCGGAGAAATTTGGTCGCATGTTTAAAGTTAAGTTAAGGAATAAGCTCAAGTGCAAGTACTCTATCTGTATTTCAATTATTGCGGACATCTGAAAACGTCATCTCAAGAACAGAAAACATAAAACATTAGTCATTTAATTCTGACAGACACTACTGGAATAAGAATTCCAATGTCTTGACTTTTAATGCATCGATTTTAGTCATTTCTTCAAAAAAGACTAAAAAAGTCCTCAGAGTAGTTCATTAATTAATAATTTTCCGATTTTAACTACTAAAACTCAGGATATTCACTTGTCAATAAGAGACAAAGTCATTTAACTTTTACAAGCACTCCTGGAATAAAAATTCCATATCTTAACATTTAGTGCATCGATTTTAGTCATTTGTTTAAAAAAATACTAAAAAAAGGCCTCAGAGTGGTCTATTAATCAATAGTTTGACTACTAGAACCCAAGATATTTACTTGTCAATAAGAGACAAAGTCATTTAATTCTTACAGGCACTCCTGGAATAAGAATTGCAATATCTTGACATTTAGTGCCTCCATTTTAGTATTTTCTTGAAAAAAATTCTCCAGAGTATTCCATTAATTAAAAATGTCCAAATATTGAATTCTAGAGTTCAGGATATTGACTGTCAATAAAGGATAAAGTCATTTAGTTTTTACAAACACTCCTGATAATAATAGATCAGTAATTGCGTAGGGATAAGCAAATAGCAGACATTTTCACCAAAGAGAGATGTTTCATTCGACGCTTTAAACTCCTACAAAGTTTTTTAACAATTAAGCAACTGAAAAATAATATACTATGCCTTGGTTCAATCTGTAACTGTCATTTGTGTAAATTAGATGTTATTCAGAAATGGATCATAAAAAAACTGGATTGCTTCCAACTGAATTACTTTACAAAAAGACTAAAATTTTGACATAAGAGAGTTATAGTCTATTTCAAATAGGTAGAGAGTAATAACACCTTATTAACTATTAAGTTTATTAATTATTAAATATTATTTTTATTACTCTAATAATTTATACCACTTCCATGGTTTGCATTGCAAAATTAATTCTTTTTTGGGGAGTAAAGGCAGTACCACCCGAGTTTGAGGCGGTTTATCTATTGCTATCCATCGGATAAACACTGAAAATGGTTCAAGAAAGGCGTGCAGGCAAGGTACTATAAGCCGAGTATTATAACCTTATTGCAAGTTTTAAAAAAATATAAATACGAATACATAATATTATGGTTTTAATTCAAAAATTGTTTTTTTTTGTCATCTGATTTAAATATTAGGCTCAAGAGCGATTGTACGAAGGTTCCGTTATAAAAAATCAATAAAATATTTGGCACCTAAGCCCTTTAATACCGTGAAATTTTTGCGAAATCATTTAGTTTTAATATCATATTATACATCAGAGAAAAAGAAGCTTTGTCTAAGAATGCGATAAGCTAATTTACGAGTAATTTTGCTAGCATTGGGTATCTTGGGAGTGATTGTAATGGTTTGCGAGTATTATGTTGGTACTGCATACAACAAGAAAAATTGAAGTGTGAATAAAATTTTTCATCCGTAACAAAAAAAGTGACTTTAAAACAACCCAAATTAAACCCGTATGGAACTATACAGGATGCCTCCAATTAAGCCGGCACTATTATGGTATCTTTGTTAATATTTAAAATACAGGGTCGAGTAAATTAGCAAACTAGTAGGATTTTTCCTGCTGATCAACATGGTCAAAAGAAAATAAGTTTATTTACCTTAATAGCCTAAACCGAAAAATAACAAAGTTATAGCGATATTAATAATTTTGCCAAATTTAGGCAAGTTGGGTTTGAAATATAAAAATAACATCAAGTAAACCGACTTAATTGACAATAAATGAGCAAAAACGTCCCCATCTTATTCAAAACATTTCTGAGCACAATTTAGGCACGCGTTCTGTAGCTTTTAAGTTTGATCTTCTAATTATTTGCCTAATATCAAAGGTTTTTTTTAATACACTTTATTCGTTATATAACCCCAAAAATAAAAATCGAGAGGGGTTAGGTCTAGTGACCTAAGGTGGCCGAAGGATCGAGCCACATGTCGCAATCCAATTATCATTAAACAATCTATTAAGTAATATTCTCATATCATTTAGTTTAGATGGAGAGGTGCTCCATCCTGTTGAAAATAGATTTGTTACTGTCTCTCCAAGTTAACATTATTTTATTATATATAGCCAATTAATCATGTATTTTATATTGTTGAAAATTATTATTATATTACTAATTATAATTCATAGTCTCATTTTATTGTAATCACTTAAAAGTTACTTTTCATAAAAACTCCTTGGATTGTACATATGTAAAGTTAATTATTAAGGTAAATAAAAGCCATTAGATCAAACTCTTGCACAAAAGGCATATTATTCTGTTCTACCTACATGGGGAAAAACAGTCCAAAATAAAAATTCTTATCTTACTTTATTAATTATGCTATTTAAAAAAATATATTTCTCTTAGCGGAATGCATAGGAACAAAGTAAAGATTTAAAAAAAAACGAAAAAGAAAGCAATGGTATAGAAGAAACTATAATTTAAATATTTCATAAAATAAAAAGAAATTCTTGAAGCCAATATGTTATTAAGGTGTTCGTAACCTAACGTAACGATTTGATGCCACAGAACTATTTAGTTAATGAAATTTTATTTTGTGTAGGTTCATAAACCAACGAATATTTATAAATACATCAAATTCATTTACCAAAGGCCAAATACATTATTTATTAAATATATTATTCTTAACGTATACGTATAGAAAAACGATTTTTTTGAAAAATGTATACTTATGTTTGAGGGTCATGAATTAGTTCGAAAAGTAATTTTAATATATAAGTAAGTAGGAGTTTCACGTTAATTAAACAAATTAAGCCATTTAAGATTTTTCAGCTTATGTGATACATGACTAGGTTTATTATTATCATCATAAATAAAGCGAATACAAGTATCTTAATTGTTTATTGAACACTCAGACTCACAATTATCCACATTGTGGCCGTATCAGAGAATTACATAACTCGCGTTTGATGTTTTGATCGGGGTAATATCTATGAGGGTAAATCGTTTTTAAAGCACAATATGACTTCTTAAGAGTATTTGATAAATGACTCGAAAATATCAATTGTTGAATTTCTAAAATCTTTGTGCTTTCAACGACTTGAAATATTTGTTTGGGATTCTAATAAATTCATCAAGATCGGAATCAGTACAATTTTTGATATTTCACAGAATACCAAAAAGTGATTTAAAAAATTCGTAAAGACAAATTTTACGTTCAAAAATCGGTCATTGGTAAATATTCAGTAAATCCAGGCACAAGACGATTTAGTTACCTACTCTAGTTGCCTTCGAGACCAATTGTTTCGAATTCAATTATTCCTACATTAAAATTAATTGATGTGTTAAATAATTGTCGCATTTTAAGAACCCATACAAAATACGTTATAATATAAGGAATACAAGTTATAGAAATAATATTCTTATTTTTTTTTAAATGGGCATTGGACCTATACATAGACAGACCAATAATAAAATTTTCTTTTTCTATACAACGCTTAACCCAAATGAACACTATAAACTCATGACTTTCTATCTAATCTATTCTTATCCCAGATCTATACAATAAATATCCAAGGGTTTTCTCTTTTGTTAAATATAAACGTCCAGTGGAGATTCGTTTAATTCTTTAAAAAAAACCATTGGATCTCCATTGAATTATACAAAAGTCGCAAAACAGCACCATTAAACGATACTACCAATGTCCAATAGCTTTTTATTATTGTTTGATCAATGACTTTTATTTTATTGAAGCCTTGAGATTAAGAATTTCGTAGACGTCTAATGTATTCATTGGCATGAAGATTTCGGTTGACACTTTTCGACGAGAGATGGATGTCTAATGAATCTAGAAAAATAGAAGTCAAGTGGCTTTTCATTGGTTCATTTTATAATTTTTCTTGTTTTTTAAACTGTGGACTTTCCTAAGCCTATGGCATGTTATGCATCAATATATCTTTCGACCGAATTCATCAAGATGCAAAACTAGCGATTTGACGTTAATTTGAGAAATTCGCAGTCATGTTGTATACACATAATATTATATGCACATAAAATATAAATGAAAATCATAAGATTATTTTCAAAAATGCGAATTGAAATTAAATACGTTTACGAATCTACTATTAAATGTAACAATTGCTTTTAAGAACATCTGCAAGAACGTTCATGTTTCTTCCGTTTATGTTCTGGCTTTCCTCCCTTGTGTTGTCCGGCGAAATATGGTTCTGTGTCCCTTTAAGTTTATTTGAATCTCTCAAATTATTCCTTTCTAAGTAATAATTGAGAAACTCAATTCTTATCGTTCTTGTCTTTGCTTCAGTTTAATGGAAATTACAATCAACTATTTCCTCCTGTTTCTCCTCCAGTCCGTTTGAATTAACATTGTAGCTTTTAGTTTTACTTGGGTTCTTTTTCAACTACTGTACTTTCCTCTTCAACGCAACAAGTTCTTCTGTAATTTCAATGGTTACATCTTCTTTTAAACCTTTTAATGATAGATGACATTTTTTATTGATATGGCATGTGAACGTCAAAATAAGGTAATTTTAAACGGGTTTTTTACGATTTTCGAAAAGGAAAACCAATAAATTGACCACGTAAAGGTGTTTTATGTAATTTTTTTATGGAAACTTAAAAACTGTGAGATTTTGAAGCCAATTTTGCCATTCTGCATCCATATAGCATTCTTTGTCTTACTAATGTAGGTAAGTAGCTTTATTTTCGAAAAACTACACTTGACCATGCCACGCTAATACTAGGCTAGAGGATACGTATGGAGACTGTGATGTCACCTGGCTGTTATGACAACTGCATAAAATTCGTGATAAAAAAAAACATTTTCATTATCGTAATAAATATCGGAATTACTATAAGAACGGACACAACCTGCACGAGCTCTAATCGTTACCTTAATGTCGCAGAACAATATACAAAGTCATGCGAGCGAAGATTTACAGCGTTAAATTGCACTTTCTTCAATCGCATTATCGGAAATTATTGCCGTTATCATCTAGTCGTACCTGTCCTTTCTTATTTCTTCTTACCATTCTGCGCTGTCTACTTTGCTGCCATAAAATGGCCGCATTATTGACTCTATCACTATTTACTGTCTGCGTAAACGAGATTTATTGTTGCGGGTTCTTGATGTAGTTCAAAAGGTCTAAAATTGACAGTTAGTTTTGAACCCGCTTGTAATTGTCACTGATAGAGGTCGTCCATTTTTACTATATAGCAAAAAGGTGCCGACAAAAGGAGGGAACTCCGCGACAAGTTGAAAGTAAAAGCCAAATTGTGTTTGACAAAATCCGAAAGGCCGAAGGCCACAAGTTAGGAGGAAATATTTTTAATCGGGCCGTAATTTTTTACCGACGATACGGACCGTCGGGGCTCCTTTGAGCCTCCGGGTGCGCTAATGCATTCCGCCGATTCGCCTTCGAGGATTTCGGATTTCTGTTTTCTTCTTCTGATCTTCTTTTTTGGTCTTCGCCGGGCCCCTGTTTGATTTCGACCATTTGGATTTATGCGGACGATTTCTGGGAGGAAGATCACGATCGTGGGAAGAGATTTTGAAGAATTAGGGGATGAAGACGTATCTTTATTAACATAATATAGCTTTTCTGTATAAATAAATCGCCTCATTTCTTCATATATAAGTTATATCTTGACTTACTATTGTCAGCCCGATTTGTGTGAGATCCTACTTTATGTGACTCTGGACCATGTAGGAGGTGTATTCGACTTTCTATCAACGGCTGTAACACAGGAGGCACATTAGTGACACAACAAAGATAGTATATGACTACATCAAGGCACTAAAACAGGCAACCAAGGCAGGATTATAGGACAATTCAAAAGAATGTTAGTAATATCATTAACAATCACCATAAATAATGGTGATATTTTTCTTTTCGGTACAAGGTTCTTCATTCTTGCATCATAAACATCATACAATTATATTTAGCGAAACTGTGTTTCAATGCTCTTGGAAAATTAAGTTTTCCTAAGAAAAATTCTATTCTATTCTAATTTTAATAAAAAAGGTATTTTGAGGCATTTAAAACACTTAGATGTGACACTGTAAATCCAATTATTCTAATTTGAATTTGATGTTTTCAACTGCCTGGAAGAGGAATGAAATTAATATGTTTTTCAGGCAGTTGATGAAGAAATCAGAAAATTTCAAAGAAGGCCTTATTTAGGTGCCAGCAAGGTAATAAAAAAGAACTTATTTATTCCAGACAATTAAGAAATTTAGTCGACTGTAATATTTAAAAGGCCTGCCTGAAAAATACCTTATTATCACAAAAGAGAATCTCGAATTATCTCAACGAGTACAGAAATGGACTTTTTTAGGTATCTTGAAGAGGATAAATATCAAATTTATTCCAGGCATGGCACATGAACAAGTAATAAATGCCTAGAAATTTGAAGATGAGGAAATAGCAAACGTTCTGTCGGAATAGAAAAGTATTTTTCCTTAGTACTAAAAAAATCTCATAGCGTAACAAATATTCCTCTTTTGTCGGCAACTCGTTGGACCTCAAAATATAAGTCAATACGTATTTTTTCAGAAAATGTTGTTGCCATTAAATCTACTTTGGAAAGTATGTCGACAGATGCTGGATTCAATTTACAGACAAGAACAAAAGCAAATATTTTGCTTACTTCGGTTACCAATTGCACTTTTCTCGTTTGCCTTAAAATTATTTCTAAATATTCATCTCAACTCGAGTCGGTAACTAATAAATTTCAAGGTGTGTCTATAAATCTTTTATCTGCAAAACAGCATATTGATCAGCTGGTAAATTTTTTTTTAAATGACAGGAAAAATTCTGAAGACACATTTTCTCAAATTTTTAGTGAAATTGAAGAAATGGCGCAAATACTAGATTTTGATGTAAAAATGCCTAGAGTGGCAAAACGACAAACGCATCGACCAAATATTCCTTCTACTTCAGCAAAGCAGTATTTCAGACTAAGTATATTTAATCCATATTTAGATTCATTAATTACGTCCCTTAACTCGCGATTCTCTAAAGATTCTAGTATTGGTTTTTCTTTAAGTTTACTCCATCCAAAAAACATCAAAAATAATATTATTTTATCGTCGGATCAAATCATAAATGTTACTCGGCAGTTTGAATTGAAAAACTTTGTAGCTGAGTACAACACATAGTGGATCATAGCACATCCTGGAAAACCAAGGCGGTTTATGAAAACTTGGATTTTGTTGAATTGCTTGTGAGCGCTAAAAATATTTTTGACACTTCCGCCAACTACTTGTACTATCGAACCACAGTCTAACAAAATGTTGAAATCTATATACTTTGATCGAACGTTCATTCAGTATACTTAGGCATGTAAAAACATGGTTGCGGTCAACAATAACCGAAAATAGATTATCAGGTCTTTGCATGATAAGCGTACACCGGAAGATGGTAGAAAATAAAAAAAGATGAAATTATTTCTTCAGTTATTGATGTTTTTGGTGCTGAAAAAAAGAATTAAAAATTTTTTTTTTCTAAAAACCGAAGGAGTATTAAAAAATATTACTGTTATTCGCTAGATTAATTTTTTTTAATTATTTATATACGGTATAGATGTTTAATTATTATCACCGTTAGAATATATTTGTTTTTATGTTTCTAGAATAATGTTTTTATTTTGTTGCAAATGTTTAACTGATAAAATGTTGTCTAATAAGTAATAATTTTTTTTTATATACTTTTTATTCTAATACTTTTGCCCCAGACGTTTTGTTACGATTTTAACGACTTTTGAAACAAATATGAGCGTGGTACCTCAAAAAATTTTCAGCCAATTTAGGAAAGGTGCCCCCATCTATATAAACACGTAACGACGCCCATGCTCATTATTTTAAGAAAAGATCATAATTATGTAAAGAAAGGAGACTGAAAGATATAAATATATCTTCTAGGCATTTGAAGATGAAGAAACACCAAACTTTTAAAAAAATAAAAGATTCTTTAAAAGCCTGTAAAACCTGTTGTTTCTTTTAAATTTTATGAAAAAACTCGTAAACGGCTTAAAAAAGCATTTTTTCCAGGCATTTAAAAAATCCCCATACTTTAAGTATACCTGGAAAATAGACTGTATTATTATTTTAACGCAAAATCTTAAATTCTTAAAAGAAGTACACTTATCTTGATTTTTTCAAGTGCCTGGAAGAGGTTAAATAAGAATATTTATTCCAGGCAGTTGAATAAGAAAATAATTACTTAGGAAATACAGAAGAAAGGAAATCTTATAGGTTTTATCTTCTCAGTATAGTGGGAAGAATGTTACAATCACCTAGAATAAGAAAAAAATTTTTAAAAATCTTTTTATTTATAACCAGAATATTTTTTTTCAATTTTGGATTGAGAGAAATCAGGCATACTAAGTTAAGTTGCCTGGAAAAATATTTTTTTGCATCAAAATGTAAGGAAACTATCTGGAAAAGTGAGTCCTTTGGTTCCCAAAGATTGAGATAAGGTAAAATAGGCAACACAATAAACTGACTGCACAAAACACAGGATTTTTAGTATTTAAATTGTCTGGGAAAATAGCAAACATTTATTTGATCTCTATATAAATAATATTTTTAATTTGCAATCGAGTCATCAATTGGGAGAAATTACGTTACGACATTTCGCCGATGACACTGCCATAATATACAAAAGTGTGCAATAAATGTGCCTGTTACACCAATTCATTGTCTATTTTTAATGTATTAAATATTTCAACGGTCTAAGTTGGTAGAAATTTAGAAAGACAAACACGCGATTAAGATGCACAAAATGAGAGAGTTCTAGGCAAATCAGTAAAAAGCAAATACAACTTATAGTAAGCTCAACTTACTTTTAAAAAACGTATACAAAGGCGATAAGAGATTAGATGGAAAGAATTGCAAACACTGCCTCCAAATATTGAATGCATCAAAAAGTGGTAATAAATCATCTCATTCTGCAAGCAACTATATAGATTGTGTGTTTTTAGCACCAAAATTTTTGAAAATTTCAATAAAGCACTAGAGTGACAAAGTGAGTTTCTTGCACTCAGTCCAGCCTAAAATTCTTGCACGTATCCCCTAAAATTTAAACCGCGTCGTCGCGATAAATCATCGACCGTTGTTACTTACAAGATCGAACATACATTACGACCTTTTGACAGTTTAATTGTATAACGAGAAAAAGTTGGCAATTAAAAATCAGTGGTGATGAGATCCGGCCTATAATGCAAGTAGAGGACAACCTTTTTTTCTCTTCTAAATCGGGTTCCGTGGAAGAAAGACGGACAATGTAAAACTTTCAATAGTAGATATTAGTAAATCAGCAGGTCGGTACGATTAACTCGATAATTACTTGGAAGAACATGACGTGATAATTGGCTCGGCAAGGTTTAGCAGTCGCGGTCGCCATTGTGGAGCGAGAGGCTTGTTTTCAATCAGGAAATGCGAGTAAAGGTGAAAAACTGTAACGTGGTGACATGGCTGACGTATGACGGATGACATTCCTAAACGCATCTGCTGCCAAGATTTATGCCCTAACAAGAAACTTCTTTCATTTCTTTGGTTTTGTTTACCAATGATATTTGGAACAGTCTGACCCTGATCTATTCTATGCAATGGTCGAAGCTCATTGGTACGAAGACATTGCGACTCCTATTAAAAGTTAAAAACAAACAGAAATAAAATGACACTAATGACAGATAATAAATAATTTAAAGTGACAGTTTTAATTTAATAATTAAATAGATATTAATTTAAAAACATTTAAATTAACCGGTAATTACTGACGCCACTGGTCCATCGATTTGAAGATGATGATGCAAAATGTCACATGTAAAAAATGACACTGTTTCTTTGTAACAATCTAAAATTATCACGTAATTTACAGGTTATATTCTATACATTCGTGCCCAACTTAGGAAACTACTTTTGTAACCTAAAAATTCATATAAAGGATCGAGTGGAGTATCCATAGGCTGTAACATTTAGTAATTTTTCTCAAGTTACGCGACCTAAGAATTCGAATTTCCCGCGCCTAATTGAATTCAAATTTGGCGCCGAATTTGGTTACGTTTTCTTTCGTATCTGATTGGTTACACGGGTTGCCAATAGAATCACGGTTTATAAATGTCAACATTAGTTCGACTTATTGGACCTTCATTAAGGCAACCAGCATTTGTGTTTTGTGCTTTTTAGGTTAGGTTATGTTATTTTGAAAATTATAGAAGAAAAGTGCCGTTTTAATAAAAAATACTGGTTTTTGTGCCGTAAAAGATTGTAATTCATCTTCCAGGAAGTTTAAAGGTGCATAAAACTGTGGTGGAACTCGTTTGGAAAAAGTGAGTATTTTTGCCAGGATTTCATACACACAAGTCATATTAATAGTAATTTTATTAATGATTTTACAATTACAATTACATTCTCTATATACAATTATAATTTTTGGGTATTTATTTGATAACATTAACATATTACACATAATTGCCCCATTAATATGAATGATTACTACAAATTATAACCTCACTTTTAATTCTCAGGTCATAAACCTATAAGATGAGTAAAAATTCTCAAATAAACTAGTACATCTTAAGTTCCTTTAAAAATCAGACATGCTAAAGAAATTTATCTAATTTTCTTCACAATTATATTAATTACAACCACAGATATAGGAACACAAACTTGTAGGACATAAATGCCCCATCAATGACAATGAATACAAATTATAACCTCACTTTTAATTGTTCAGTCATAAATCTAAAAAAATTATTGATAATACGTTATAAATATTGGGATGCTTTAAAAACCACACATACGCAACACCGTTTCCCCATAATTACAGTTAAAGAAACTTAAATATGCCAACTCTTAATATAATTAGTAAGGTTATGTTATGACCCATGTGTTTTTAGGTTAGGTTATGATTTCAGAAGTATTAATCTAGGGTTATGTTATTTTGAAAATTGTAGAGGAAAAGTGCCAATATTAATTAAAAAATACGAGTTCTTGTGCAGTGAACGTTTGTTTTTTTTAATTTATCTTCCAGGAAGTTTAAAAAGTGCATAAAACTATGATGGCATATTTTCAGAAGAAGTGAGTATCTTTGTCAGGACTTCTTACCCAAGCCGGCTTAATAGGACCTGATATGTACTAGAATTTATTTAATTTTCCCAAGAGTTATATTAATTAAAACCACAGTCCTGATGTACAATCATAATTTGTAGGTATTAATATAGGAACACAAACGTACAAGACAAAATTACCCCATCAATAGCCTCAACCCAAATTATAACCTCACTTTTAATCCTTAGGTCCTAAAACTATCTTAAAACACATAAAATACTTTATAAAACTAGTACTAATTGAGTTCCTTTAAAAACCAGCATCCACAGCATTGTTTCCCCATAATTACAATCAAATGAAGTTAAATTTACTAACTCTCAAGACCATTAGTGAGGTTATGTTTACCACTGTAATAATTCAGTAATTATTGTATAAGGGGTCATATAGAAGTGAAATCTATGGGTCCGCCGGTCGTAGAAAAGGGCCCCATTACAACAACCAGAAAAAAACATGTGTCACAACATGGTTTTTGGTACAATAATTTAAGCAGATAAAAATCGGGAATGGTCGTCTTGGCCGATGATTTTTTCTCACGTTAGATGGTTCTGGGGACTAGATTTAATTATGTGCAGGACGGGACAAAGGGGGCCGCGATCAGGTATTTGTTTATCGGAATGCGCGGCGGCGAGGTTGAATCACACACAGTGGCGGAGACAGTGATAATGGCGAGGGACCTCTTTAGTAGTTCTCTAGTCTTTTATTGGTTTTTATATACAGGATGACAATTTCAAGAGTAGCCGTGGCTTATAATTTTTAAACCGTAAAAGATATAAAAAAATGCTTAAAACCGTTTCTATAGTAACAAGGGGGAACCAAAATGATGATTTTTTTAGGGATATACTATCATCCCCCTAACCCCCAGAGCCACCACCTTAAAAATTTTAAATTGGAAGGGTAGTCGAGTGATACCTTGTTTGAAAGGTCTATTAATTCCCTATATTTTGCCGTCTTACTCATTAAAATCAATGCTAAATAAATAAGAATAATAAGATAAATAATATTAAATAAATAAATAATAAGATAATAAAATTATCTTCTCATTGACATCTCTATTTGCTGTCATTTGAACTCCTCGTTTTTCGCTAGAGGGGGTTATTTAGTATAGAGTGTTTTTATACATAATTGAATAAATCTCAATAGAAAAACAAATTTTACAATGATCTTGAGGATATTAAAGAACTGAGAGAATATGTCTGAAAAACCGATCAAATAGTCGAGATTTGAGCTCTTCTAAAACCTATACCCTGGACGCATTTTAAAAATAAGAACTCATTTTATATAATATATATTATAAAATGAGCCGAGATATCGACCTTCAAAGTATGGAATTTTTCATTTTTCGGTATATTTACGGGTATACCCCCCCGCATCGAACTTTTTCACCAAAAATTGATTTTTTTCGAAATTAAACTAAATATACCAGCGTCTTATTTGGGTCACCTAGATTACGAAAACACCGGGTTATAGCAGGATCCGAGCAGAACTAAGGGAATGAGAGCACTTTGAAAATCTTGAAAAAGTCGTTTTCCACGTCCGTTTTTGAGGCCAAAAATGGGCATCAAAAATGCCATATCTCGGCTATCGTGAAAGCTACGACCTTGCGGATGGTCTCGTTGGATTCAGAATGACGAAACTAAGAGAAACCCGTTGGAATTTTCCCGATAGCTCCCATAGAAGCCGAGATATCGACCTTCAAAGTTCGGGTTTTTTCATTTTTCGGGTATACCCCCCCGTATCGAATTTTTTCACCAAAAATTGATTTTTTTCGAAATCAAACTAAGTATACCAGCGTCTTAATTGGGTCACCTAGATTACGAAAACACCGGGTTATAACAGGATCCGAGCAGAAATAAGGGAATGAGAGCACTTTGAAAATCCTGAAAAAGTCGTTTTCGACGTCCGTTTTTGAGGCCAAAAATGGGCATCAAAAATGCCATATCTCAGCTTCTAGAAGAGCTACGACCTTGCGGATGGTCTCGTTGAATTCAGAATGAAGAAACTAAGAGAAACCCGTTGGAATTTTCCCGATAGCTCCCATAGAAGCTGAGATATCGACCTTCAAAGTTTGGAATTTTTCATTTTTAGGGTATACCCCCCCGTATCGAATTTTTTCACCAAAAATTGATTTTTTTCGAAATCAAACTAAGTATACCAGCGTCTTACTTGGGTCACCTAGATTACGAAAACACCGGGTTATAACAGGATCCGAGCAGAACTAAGGGAATGAGAGTACTTTGAAAATCCTGAAAAAGTCGTTTTCCACGTCCGTTTTTGAGGCCAAAAATGGGCATCAAAAATGCCATATCTCGGCTATCGTAAAAGCTACGACCTTGCGGATGGTCTCGTTGGATTCAGAATGACGAAACTAAGAGAAACCCGTTGGAATTTTCCCGATAGCTCCCATAGAAGCTGAGATATCGACCTTCAAAGTTTGGAATTTTTCATTTTTAGGGTATACCCCCCCGTATCGAATTTTTTCACCAAAAATTGATTTTTTTCGAAATCAAACTAAGTATACCAGCTTCTTATTTGGGTCACCTAGATTACGAAAAGACCGGGTTATAACAGGATCCGAGCAGAACTAAGGGAATGAGAGCACTTTGAAAATCCTGAAAAAGTCGTTTTCCACGTCCGTTTTTGAGGCCAAAATTGGGCATCAAAAATGCCATATCTCGGCTATCGTACAAGCTACGACCTTGCGGATGGTCTCGTTGGATTCAGAATGGCGAAACTAAGAGAAACCTGTTGGAATTTTCCCGATAGCTCCCATAGAAGCTGAGATATCGACCTTCAAAGTTTGGGTTTTTTCATTTTTCGGGTATACCCCCCCGTATCGAATTTTTTCACCAAAAATTGATTTTTTTCAAAATCAAACTAAGTATACCAGCGTCTTATTTGGGTCACCTAGATTACGAAAACACCGGGTTATAACAGGATCCGAGCAGAACTAAGGGAATGAGAGCACTTTGAAAATCCTGAAAAAGTTGTTTTCCACGTCCGTTTTTGAGGCCAAAAATAGGCATCAAAAATGCCATATCTCGGCTATTGTAAAAGCTACGACCTTGCGGATGGTCTCGTTGGATTCAGAATGACGAAACTAAGAGAAACCTGTTGGAATTTTCCCGATAGCTCCCATAGACGCAGAGATATCGACCTTCAAAGTTTGGAATTTTTCATTTTTAGGGTATACCCCCCCGTATCGAATTTTTTCAGCAAAAATTGATTTTTTTCAAAATCAAACTAAGTATACCAGCGTCTTATTTGGGTCACCTAGATTACGAAAACACCGGGTTATAACAGGATCCGAGCAGAACTAAGGGAATGAGAGCACTTTGAAAATCCTGAAAAAGTCGTTTTCCACGTCCGTTTTTGAGGCCAAAAATGGGCATCAAAAATGCCATATCTCGGCTTTCGTAAAAGCTACGACCTTGCGGATGGTCTCGTTGGATTCAGAATGACGAAACTAAGAGAAAACCGTTGGAATTTTCCCGATAGCTCCCATAGAAGCTGAGATATCGACCTTCAAAGTTTGGAATTTTTCATTTTTAGGGTATACCCCCCCGTATCGAATTTTTTCAGCAAAAATTGATTTTTTTCGAAATCAAACTAAGTATACCAGCGTCTTATTTGGGTCACCTAGATTACGAAAACACCGGGTTATAACAGGATCCGAGCAGAACTAAGGGAATGAGAGCACTTTGAAAATCCTGAAAAAGTCGTTTTCGACGTCCGTTTTTGAGGCCAAAAATGGGCATCAAAAATGCCATATCTCGGCTTTCGTACAAGCTACGACCTTGCGGATGGTCTCGTTGGATTCAGAATGACGAAACTAAGAGAAACCCGTTGGAATTTTCCCGATAGGTCCCATAGACGCAGAGATATCGACCTTTAAAATTTGGAGTTTTTCATTTTTAGGGTATACCCCCCCGTATCGAATTTTTTCACCAAAAATTGATTTTTTTCAAAATCAAACTAAGTATACCAGCGTCTTATTTGGGTCACCTAGATTACGAAAACACCGGGTTATAACAGGATCCGAGCAGAACTAAGGGAATGAGAGCACTTTGAAAATCGTGAAAAAGTCGTTTTCCACGTCCGTTTTTGAGGCCAAAAATGGGCATCAAAAATGCCATATCTCGGCTATCGTAAAAGCTACGACCTTGCGGATGGTCTCGTTGGATTCAGAATGACGAAACTAAGAGAAAACCGTTGGAATTTTCCCGATAGCTAGTATTTGTATGTGATTGGAATAACTAAACTAGAAAAACACAATTTTAGAATGATAGCGACTATATTAAAGAACTGAGAGAAAAATATGTCCAAAAAACCGAGCACAAAGTCGAGATTTAGCAAATGTTTAGGCCCTTAAATTCTTCAATACTTTCAATTGAATTTTGAAGACGTTTCTTTCGGTACTTTCTGAAGGGATATCCTGGGATATTGAAAATGACTTCACACAATTGAAAGGGATTTCCAATATTTTAAAAAAGAGAAAACGATTTTAATTAGAGGGAAAAAAAAACAGCTTCCACTTACCTGAACGCCTGGAAAAAGAATAATTTGAGACTTTAAGTTTCCAAACTTACTCTTCTAGTTTATAAGGATAGACTAAACAAGTGTCATTCGTTAGGATAAATCAAGGTTAAAATTATAAGGTGTTCTGACTACTTAAAATCATATATCATTTAATGTATGACTTTTCTTGCAAATCCATTTTTCAGGAAATCTTCTCTATTTACGTCCATTGTGGATTAAACATGTAGGGAATTTCGCTGTTATATTCCTCAAACAACCTGTACTTTAGTACCAACTCTCAATAATACCATCAATTAATTTTCTTTACAGCAGTACCCATGAGAGAGAGAGAGAGAACATTAAAAAGACCCAAGACAAAGAAGCGAAAACAAGAGCGAGCAAGTTATACCAGGAACCAGCGCGCGGCCATATCGTCAATACGGGTCCGTTTGATACAGTTCCGCGAACCGATGGTACAAAAGAAGTATGTGTGCTGTATCCAATATTAAGTATTAAATAAATTAAGCAGGTGTAACAGTTAACCTTGCGACCATTCGTAGAGGAATGCAGCAGTCCCTCAATGTCCTGCTGAAACGAGTTATTTGATTGTATAGAGAGAGAGGGCAAGAGGGGTGCACCCAGACGATCATCATAATGGCGGGTTGTGTGAGGGTAATATTAATTAATCTGGGGCATTCTTATTAGTCGAGGAACGTTTGAACTGAACTGGAACAGATTAAATTGTTCTCTCATTTATGGTCGTTTTAGGTTACTAATTTTTTTTTTGTGCGCATCACAAAAATGCCAATTGTGGGAAACTAGTCCGGGCAGTTAAAGGCTTTTCCAGGCATCTATAACTAAATTATCGTTTTTTGCAGGCTTTCAGGTATGTGGAAATCAAATTTTTTGCAAGTTAAAATCATTTTCTCTTTTTCTTTATATTTATAAAAAAAAGAAAGTAAATTTACAGTGTGTTAATGTCAAGCCCACTCATATTTCCCTTTTCCAATAAATTCTAAAATTTTAGGGGCGTTTACAGAAATCTCCTGGATCTTCAAAATGCTGAAAGTAGTCTAGGAAACACCGCATCAATTTCAAGTGCAAAATTACTTTGGCTTGTGCCTGTTGCGTCTATTCGTCTACGCATAAGAAGAACCATTCGGAGACCCACTTATTTAAAAACTACTTTACCTACCCACCACAAGGCGGTAAAGTTCAAAAAAATTAAAACTAGAATAGTGTCATAATTGTTTTAGGGTTTTTGCCATGTAACAGCACACGGATCTCGGACGACAATAAATATAAAACCGTAAGAGTTCTTAGATGAACTGAGGAACATTAACCACCACGTTAATGTAAGAATCCCATCGCAATTTCAAGATACACCTTGATACAATTTACATCGTTATTGGAACATTCGGATTATTTTCTGAATATTCAGGAGGCGCGTCTTTGGGTAGTCACAGAAACCTCCTTTCTTAAAGTTAATTTTTATGAAATTTTCAATATCGTAGATCTAAAATATTGCTATGAAAATGTGCGGTGGGAATCACCCTATAACACTTATTAATCACTCACAAATTTTCTGTAAGAAATTTTTTAGTTATCAAGGGACTTACATACATCTCCTTCATGTTTACTTTTATTTATTTACTACAAATTCTGGTTACATACAGTACCAAAAAAGGATCCCCTATGCATATACAGAGGTTTTCTTTAATGTCTCCCAATGTCTTTATTTTTTGAACGGATCAATTCAAAATATTGAAATTTGAGGTAATGCGATTGATGAATGAATTCTATGTTTTTAAGCAAAATCGCTAGATTAAAATTTCAAGATGGCTGCTGGGCGCCATCTTCGAAAAAAAAATTAAATGGAAAGGGTGGCACATCATTTTGAAGCTCCTGACGAGTACTTTATAACCCTAGAATATAAATTCAATATCTTTACATACTACAAAGTGGTGGTACATTTAATAAATACGTGAATACATTAACATTTAACCTGATATATCGAATAAATACATTGAGAAGATGCTGGAAATGGTTGTCTTGAACTTTTTGACACAAGAACAGTCGGTTCGAAATTTCACACCGAACATTTTCGAATATACTAACATCGATATTTCTACAAATGTTCATTATTATTTGTCGTAAATCCAATACTGAAACAAGTTCAGTTTCGTACACCTTTTGCTTCAAATAGCCGTCGAGGACCCGTGGAATGGCCAGCTCGCTCGCCCGATATGACACCTTGAGACTTTTTTTTATGCGGGGCTTCATTCATCAACTGCATTACTTCAAGTTTCAGTATTGATCCATTCAAAAAATAAAGAGATGGCACATAAAGAAAAGCACTGTATAATGAAGTTATGATAGGTTTACTAAATATTCTGTACACTACATGCATAATATTATGTAGAGATATTAAAAATGAAATGAATACTAAAAAATATTGATTAGAACTTAATACAGAAAGCGTATTAAAAATATCCGATTTCAGAAAATTGTGATGATAGTTAAATATATTTTGAAATCTACTAGAAATTGGAGAATTCTGTACCATGTTGGCTCGATAAAAATCAGCTGCAAACAAGTCTCTGGTCCTTGTAATAGATCGGTGACATTTCTTCTGATTTTAAGAGTTCAAATTGTAAATCTAGATCTTATTGTGGAATAATTATGGTTATTTATTGGTATATTTGTTTTATATTCCACCACAACATTGACGTTGTACATTTGATTTGATGAACAGAAAGTTAACCGAGAACAAAGGCATTATACAAAGAGATAATTAGTCCTAGGATTGTCTCATTCTGTTTGATTCGCTTATCACTTGTGTACTCTAAAAGTTCATTTTTCATCCAGGATTACCCTGATTTCTACCACTTTTTCCAAATTACTTTTATTTATAAAGTAGGTCGATATTATTTTAATAATATTCTTGCTAAAAGAAATACAAAAACCCTTCGATGAATTTAGAAAGAGTTGATTTTTCAGGCAGTAATATTGGATTTTAATGCAGTCACTCGATTTATGAGTATATTTTCAAATTATTTGCAAAAAGCAGAATTTTATTATAGCATTCATAAAAATTATAAAGAATAATGGACACAGATGACTGCCTCGTGGCACACCTGATGTTATGTCAAACCATTCAGATTTATGAGCATTAATAATTGTTACTCTACCTTTTGCTACATGTATTATAGCAACAAGATAATCTGATCATAGCAGCATCTACATCGATTTCTTCAAGTGTTTGAATTAATATTCAAAGGGTTAAGTTCATTCATCAAGGAATTTTACCATTAAAACACTTTATCGTCCTGGAATGCCTTGCCATAAAATAAAATTATATTAAATATATGGTATCAAAAACTGGACAACTTTTAATATATTTTTTTTAAGATCAATATAAGGGCAGATTGGGGTTCGGTTAAAGTTCTTTGAGATAAATCTATTTTTATTTAACCCCCATTTTCATTATCCATCGATTTTTTAACGTTAATTTGAATCAGCTTTATATGAGGGATATATTATTGTTTCTTGTATCTCTAAGGGTCTTTGATTTAGACCCTATTTTCAGCAAAAGTGAGGTGAAAATTCCCTGAAATGGAGCAATTTTGATTGGGTTCAGTTTTAGGCTCATTTCTTTCCATTTCATATCTATAATGGTAATATAAACTCTCTTTTAGGCATCTATATGTAGGTTTCACTCTAAACTAGTGAATTTTTTTAAAAATCATTTTTATATATGACCCTTTCTTGTAGGCCAGGACCTAGAGCAATTAATGTAGTCGAACAAAAAATGGGTTTAAACTTTTCAAAATTTACCTATATTTTAGAGCATAAATTACATACTGCTTGTAATTTATTTATATCATTATAAGGGAGCCTTAGTGGATGGTTTTGACAACAAAAGGTTCCAAATAAGTCGAAAATTCTTTAAGATAGAGCCGTTTTGGTTGGGTTTAGTTTTACGCTCATTTTCATCCATTTCAATCAGTTTTTGAATCATTAAAGAGTTTTACCATTAACATACCTTATCGTCCAGGAATACCTTGCCATTAAATTAAATTATATAAAAGATTTATTTGGTATCAAAAGATGTGTAAGTATTCTACAACTCTTAATAATTATTACCCAAATTCAAAATAAGCTTTATTATCAAAAGATAATTACATCTTGTGGACAAAGCATAATAATAAATACAAACTTATAATATATCAGATCAAAAAATGCTTTATTGTTTCTAACAAAATTGTTTTAAGCAAAGCTAAAAAAATATAGATAAATTAGAACTGTCCTGTCCTAATAACCATAATTAAAAATACAAATAATGGTGCTGAAACAGTCATAATTAAAAAAATATATAAATATACAAAACAATATAAAAAACTCTTGGGAGTTCACAAGGTCTTTACAGCACTCTTATAAAAATAAAACTATGAAACTAGTTGCGTCGTATTTATGATCTTGAAATAAAAGATCCAAATAAAATTTTACAAGTTCAAAGAATGATTGTCCATAACGAGCTTACCACCACCAAAAGTCAAATACTTTAATAACGTGAAAAGTTCTGAGGATGCTCTAAATTAAAGCGAAACCCATGTATTAATTATTATTAATATTTGTTATTGATTTATACAGGGATCATATTTCACTTGATATTGAATAAGTCTGAATAGCCGCTAGTGGCAAGGAATCATTATTTACTCAATTAGTATTTTAATTGTAATTGCCCTGACACACCTTGGTAATTAAACCAATTATTAACAAAAAAAAATATATATAAATCATAACACGACGTAGACAATGAAATCTTTATCAAAGACTCATTAAAATTCCAAAACGCTTATGTGGTACCGCTAATGTAACCTACGGTAGGAAAAAAATCTGTTGTAAATAATAAACGTGGCAATAAATAATTTTTAAATATTCATGTGCACGCTGATATTTGTTTATATATGGATGATAAATGGCATTTTTTAAATATTTTATTATTAAGGGTTCTCTAATATAGGGTTGCCTATAATGATTATATCCTTTGCATTTATGGAACTCCTGAATTAATTATTTTTTTAATAGATAGATAACTTCTTTAATTTTAAACAGATTTAAACATATTCAGAAAATGACTAATAATAAATTGATCACATGAGTCTTACTTAGTGTTTAACTCTTTAATGCTGTATAGGGTTCTAACTCATACAAAAATTTGAACAAGTTGTTTTTCAAATTGGTAATTTCCCTTTCACCTAAGTTGGACATGAGTAAAGGCATTTTTTTCGGTCTATGCATAGACCTATTGTACAAGACATTCAGTACTATGATGGTGATGTCTTACCAGAAATTTGAACACTTTTAGAGGATAGTTTTGCATTTTCTTTCATTAATTTAATGTAAGTGGCTTTTCCTGTTGTATCCAATTGGTTTGTTGTATAATTTCAGTTTCAATGCCCTCTGCTGTATACCTTCTAATACGAGGTTTTTTTTCTGATATATTGGCATCAATTTTAGGTCCTGATTTTATTTCAATAGCCTGTTTATTTCTTCCTTTGTATTAGATTTTATAATTCCTATTGCTATTTATATTTTAAACATCGATTTGTAGATTATTCGAGGCTAAATTATGTGCAATATCTTTGCCATAGGACATCTCTTTTTGCTTTATTTCTCTTATTGCAATTTCAGAATAAGCAGTTTTAGTTCAGTTCAGAGATCTATTAGAATCTTTGATGTGCCGCGAATAGTCCATGTGCCGGTGTTGCTTGAATTGTCACATGACATGCAATAATTTTATTTGCTGTTATAGTAGTGTTGAAACCTTCTGCTGCAATGGGGTACATTTTCCCTCTGAGGAGATAATACTGCCCATATGTTTATTCATTATGAATTTAAACAGTAGCAAATTTAAATACCTATTTTTTCATGCTATACATAGATCATAACTTCTCAGACACTTCTTGACAAACCAAAAGTGCCTAGTAAGTTTGCCGTGTCTATGTCTACTTTGCTTCTAGTGTTAGTTATGCGCAATAATTAAAAAAATAAATGAAACATTAAAGGATTCAGCAATTGGTGATCAAGCGCGTCATTGTGCCTATAAAGTATTGAATATCTTAAAGACTATACATACAAAATAAATATTAAAGTGTTTATAGACTCAGACAGAACTCTTATCTCAAAAGTTTCGGTGTTGGAAATGAAATAATTGAGGTTTATTGAGTAATGATGACATGCCTGGATAAAAAATAAAGTCAAGTTATTTAATAAGGGTTATAGTGTATGTTTTAGGTGGTAAAATGTTTAAGAAAATTGAGTTTTTAGTGTTGGAAAATGGATTTTTAAATGCCTGTTGATATCTTCTCCTCCATCTGAAAAAAAAGAAATTCCCCAATTTAACATTAAACCCAATAACCTCATAATATGCCTCATTAAATGGATGACTTCATCTAAAAGGCATTTAGACGTGCTATTTAGGGTTATAGTGAACGACGAAAATATGGAACAAATTCAATAAAAAACAAATAAGGACGTGTTCGAAAAAACGCTGGCACACGTCGATTAATATTTTTGATTGCGCATTTTTTTCAACAAAAATTTTGTATACAGGGTGTCTCATGTAGCCGTGGTCCTGAAGGTGAACATCCTGTATACTCTTCTATTCTTACTTTTTAATTCCTTTTTTTCCATGTTCAAAAATATAGAACAAATGCACTTAAAAATGTTTAAGTATCTAATCAAAAACAAGCACTTAAGGTACTTAAGGTATAATATAACTTGTGTCAGTGCGTATTTAAAGTAAATATTATGGTTCTTTTAAACGAAACTCAACGAATTAAAATTTTTATTTTTATTGGATACGGAGATAAATAAAAAAAATCTAGAAGAAGTTTGTAATTTCTTTAATTTAAAATAGCCGAAAAGGCCCATTACAAAAAGAAAGTTAGAGAAATAGGGACAGTGACAAAATACAAGATTGAGTATTTTATCAGAAATGGAAGATAATCCCCATATTTCATCTTTTGAAGTAGCCTAAAATAATGTTGTTAGCCAAGGAACAATTTTACGTGTATTAAAGAAAGAAAAGTATCATCCATACAAACTTGGATTACTGTATAAGCTAAACCATGATGATCCTGATCGCACATTAGAATTTTCTGAAAATGTCATGGAAATGTGTGAGTTAAATCCATTGTTCCATCGGCAGATATTATTTAGTGCTGAAGCCACGTTCTGTTTAAATGGTACGATAAATAAGCAAAATTTTAGGTATTGGAATAATCCCCATTGGATAATCCAATAATAAAATTATTGGACCTTTTTTGTTCGATCAAAGTCTTACCGGAGACCTATATATTTAAAATTTCTTCAAAATGACTTCTCAAATTCAAACTCTCGCACTTTCTTTTCCCTAATCCAAATCAGCTTAATATGCCAAATAGATCTGTTTGGTTTCAACAGGATGGTACCCCACCCCATTTTGATCGTAAGTTACGCGAATATTTGAATGCGGTATTTTCCCGACAATAGATAGGTAGGAGGGAATGGCCTGCCAGATCCCCAGATCTCACACCCCTGGAAGTATCTCATAATTTCATAATACTTGATGGTTTTGTTCTACTGCATAGTTTTTCTTAAAAGTACCTTTAGTAGTCTATGATAAAGTAAAAATATTGAAAATTACCTTGTAAGGTTTAAATGCGAAAATTTTAAAAAGTACTTATTTAAATTGCGTCAAACCAAGTACCCTTGTAAAGAGAATTAAAAGACCTTTCCAATGAGGTATCACTCGACCCCCCTTCCCATTTAAGATTTTAGGGGTAGTGCCACCCCCGCTTAGGGGGTTGTAGGTGGGAAAGTGATTTTGTAATTATTAAGTGTCCCCCTCGAAAATAAAATCGACGGGTCCGAGCGTTTTTTTAAAAAGTTAATGGACTGCCCGTAATTGGCTCTGTTTCGTTTTCGATGCGCCACCCGGTATAATATAAAAAGTAGCGGAGACAGAATTGATCCTTGAGGCACACCAGATCGAATTTTTATAGTTTCAGAGCAATTGTACGAAACTTTTTGGGATCGATCACTCAGAAAAGAAGAAATAATGTTTACGGACTCATCCCTAAACCCGTAATAGTGAAGTTTGGCGCAAAGAAGTGAATGGTCCAAAGCCTTTGAATAATCTAATAAGACCAAAAGGCTGCCCAGTCCCTTATCGTTTGACTCGATAATGCTATTTGTAACCGATGCTAGGGCAGTAGATGTATTAGAGTTCTTGAGGAAGCCACGTTGGTTATCCAGAATAATATGATGATCGGTCACAAACGCATACTTACATCTGATCGTATAAGATTTTTTCAAATACCTTTGAAAGTACTGGCAAAATGCTTACAATTCGAAGATCTGATAAAGATGCAGAATTCCTAATTTTCGCTAATGGTTTGCCAATTGCCGTTTTCCAAGAATTGGGAAAATATTGTTGTTCAATACAGCAATTGACTATAATATGTAGAATACATCTGTCTAAGAAGGGGCTACATAACTTTAACATGGAAACAGGTATATTATCCATACCTTGCGCATTTGTTTTTATTGAGTGTATAGCTTTATGGATAGGTAGCTTCTGTAGTGGAAAGAGTAAAATTAAAAGATAAGTTTTCGTTCCATGTATATTATTTTTGTAAAAGTTGATTTTTTCAGTACCTTTGGTATAGAAACATTCTGTAGATGTGATCCAAAATAATTATTTATAGAATCAGGGTTGGATAAATGAGAAGGCAAGTTGTAGCTCTTGAATGCGCAATCAAAAATATTAATGGACGTGTGCGAACGTTTTTTCGAACACTATATTATTTTATTTTTATTAAATTTGTTCCGTATTTTTGCTGTTCAGTGTATATATCTTTGCATTGACAAATTATTCGTCTAGTAGACGATTTTTATCAGGTCCTATGGTGGTCTACTTTTGTAACATTTGTGTCATCGCATCCATTGGATTTTTTAAAGAAATTAACGGATACCTGCGTTGGACCTTTATATTTCCAAAAAGAGGAAACCTTTGGGTGTCCCTACAACATATTTCTACTGTCTGGGTCTCATTAAAAATACCAATCCCAGTTTCCAATACAATTACAGTAATAAGTAACCAAAATTAAACACGAGGCAAAAAATGCTGGCTTTTCGAGGAAAACAAAACAGTGATCCGATTTCTTGAAATATATAGACTTTCCTTTAATTATTTTCCTATTTATACAGTGACCGCCTAACGTTCCGCATAAATTCGATAAAAATTAGAGACATGAATTTTTGAGAAAACGCTCGAACCCGTCGATTTCTATTTTAAGTTGCGCATTATTTCACATAAATTTTTGTATACAGGGTGGAACAAAAAAATAATGACGTCATCGGTCATTTTTTTAAATGGAATGCTATATTTTTTATTGCATTTATGAAATAAAGGCGAAATTCCAAGCAAGATTCGTGTAACACACCTTATTTCAAAACTCAACTGTTTCAAAAATATTTGCGTTTAACCAACAAGAAAGCTAGTAAGTACGTCTATTTACAAATTAAGATAGAATGGAGGATAAAATGTTATAAACTGTAAAAACTCTTATTAATATATCAAGTGTTTGAAATGATCCCCATTTACTTCTTGGCAGAAAGCAAGACGGTTTCTACGTTGTTTGGCTTCTCAATATAAACTTTACTTTTCAGGTACCCCCATAGAAAATAGTCGCAGGGATTTAGGTCTGGTGACCTGGCCGGCCACTCTATTGGCCCTCTTCGTCCTATCTATCTCCTGGGAACACTGTCTGGTCTTGTTCGTCTGGGTATAGGGCAGCCAAAGCAGGGATAAGATCTTCTTGAAGAAAATTCAAATAGCGTTGTCCTGTTAAGTTTTCTTCCGCCCTATTATTTTATTTTCCACGATACCAGCCCAATAAACATTAATAGATTTACGGTACTGTGTATGAGCCTCAGTTGCCCAGTGTGGATTTGACACTGACCAGGACCGACAATTTTGCCGATTTACAACACCGTTTAAACAAAAAGTTGCTTCATCCGAAAACAAAACTTGGTAACACAAACTGACGGTTATTATTGCAAATGTTCATCATTTGCTCGCAAAATTGGTTTCTTCGATCAGGATCGTCCTCATTTAATTCGTGTATTAGTCTAATTTTATAAGGATGGTATTCATTTGCTTTCAAGGTGCGTCTTACTGCGTCTATATTATTATCAACTGTAATTTGTGAAGTTGCATTGTTTGAATTTTCTTCGACGGAGAGCATAACGTTTAATGTTGTTTCTTCAGACATTTTTGGAGGACCTGATCTTGGCAAATCCCTAACATGACCTGAAGTTATGAATTTGTGCTCTATTGTACTAACTGTTGACTGAGAAATAGGATGGTTCGGGTATTTGGCATTAAACAGTTCACTTACTTGTTGAGTTAAATTAGCCATATTTTATTCTGATAAAAACTATTAATTTTCGAACTGACAGTGACATTCGAAAATGAAGATTCTTTACAAGTGCAACCATGGAAATAGAAACAATTGGCAGTGTTTATAACTTTATTTTTATCTTCGATTAAATTTGTTTTAATTTGTAAATAGACGTATAGGTACTTATTAATTTGTTTTCTTGTTATTTAAATGTAAATATTTCGGCAACAGTTGAGTTTTGAGATAAGGTGTGTTATACGAAACTTGCTTGGAATTTCGCCTATATTTCATAAATGCAATAAAAAATATAGCATTCCATTTAAAAAAATGATTCCACCCTGTATACAAAAATGTATGTGAAATAATGCGCAACTTAAAATAAAAATCGACGGGTCCGAGCGTTTCTTCAAAAAATCATGTCTCTAATTTTTGTCGAATTTATGTGGAACTTTAGGCGGTCACCTTAATATTAGACCTACCCTATCATATTGATGTGCGGCTCCGAAAGGTGAACTAAAGGGTCCGGTCCTGGGCACCGGATGGGCAGAAACGGGGGGAGCAGCCCCCGCCCTCTGGTACAAATACGGATAATACGCCTGGTACATAACTTCAGAACAACTCATTATATACATAAACACATAATAATATCAAAAATTTGTTATATAGTCCTAATAATGGCACACACTATACTACGAAAAACAGTCAAACATGTTTCCCGACGCACTCGTGCATTCGCATACGGAAAAATCAGTGTTTTTTTTTTATCCTCCCGACCCGAATAATCACGACATTATCCGACTTATTAGTTAATATAATTGATTTGGGTTATATTCTATACATGAAAAAAAAATGATGATGACAATAATAAACTAATCGTCGCTATTATAATGCGTCACAATAATAACGAGAAAATCAGTGCCGCTCATTGAGCGTGCGACCCGGTATGCGACTAACTCCTGGCAAAAGACAAAAATTCCACATACCCCCTGTTAGTCGCTCCTAAAGGGGGTGCGGGGGGGCGCGAAGGGAATTGAGGACCACGCCCATACGATCCTCGGGTAAAGTCGACCCGCCCATCGTACTGCTACGGAATTCCGAACGGGGCGACACCAATCGGACGGTAGCGCGGTCCGAGGTCCGGCCAATGGTGGGGCCCCACCCGACTTTCGGGTTTTATATTATATCAAAAATAACGATTGTTGTCGAAAAGGGGTTATGGTGGTTGTAGTAGGGTCTTCATTACTCCATTCGGCGGCTCAATTTCGGCCCTTTTGCCGCGCCGCTTTATTTTCGCTTTTTTTTTTTTTTTTAACGAAATATACGTTTTAATTTTAACGGTAAAGTTACTTGTTAATTGAATTATACTTCTGTAGCATTGGCCGAGTTTTCGAAAAATTATTCGCTTTTTTGTTTTCTCTATTTTCTGTTAGAGAAGTTAGAGGTCGAAAATCAACATCAGGCTAAAAAGCAGACCCTCTTAATACTATAAATTAGAGATGTTGAAAAAGTAACTATGCTCGTTACAGGAGTACTCGTTACTCAATGATACCCGAAATAACGAATACCGAATTCAAAAACATATGATTACTTTGATTACTACCTAATCCCTATACTCTATACTATTTATACAGCATCAAGCGCAGACCACCGTACGTATGTATGCAGGTTTTTTCATCAGAACATAATTTCAATTTGGCCTACTAGAAAACTTTGATCTACTAGAAAAAGCAGATTCCGAAACGAAACAACAGAAAAATTTAATTTGGGCAAATTTTGATAAAATTGCAACTGCGCGAAAAGAAATTGATGCAAAAACAGCAGCTAGGGGGTCAGTTCACTGGTTCTCGGCCTTTTAACGGAAATTTTGACTTTGTAACCAAATTAAACATAGAAAGAGGCTTTGAATTTTAATTTTACCCCATGCAAAATGTTAGTCAAAGTGTTTTTAACAATTAAGAAATTTGTGTTCTCGGCATTTTTGTATCGGTTCTCGGCCACCCCAAAACCTATTTTATTTAAATAATATTCTAGATTTTTCTACGTAGGGTTACACATTTTTTAAAAAGTTTTTGTTAATAAATACTTACCCATCTTTAAATTAAAGAAAATCAGTGTAAAATTTTACTTTTAAACAAGTTTTATTAAAAATAAACAGTTTAATTTAAATAAAAGACTTTAAAGATAAATAATTCCTTTTTAACTAAAAACAAACAAAACAAGTTATTATTAAATATTAAAGGTAAAATGAACAATTATATTAAAACTAATCAGTCTCAACAAAACAGGATACTCTAGTATAATTATTCACATTAAAATGCAAAGTAATATAGTACGTTATAGATAAACTTATAATAAATATATGGAAAAACTTAAAACCTAAATACTTCATTGCACATGCATTATTAAGCGTCATCACATTCATCACACTTGTATTCTTTGCCTGCAGCAACACTATAGGGAACATTATAGAATTCCGTACATTTTTTGTGAAACCATTTTGCGCAATAGTCACAACCAATGTTTTTATGATCTTCTTCTTCCGTGTCACTATTAAGAGTTTCTTTACACATATCACATGGTATCTTTTCTTTGGTTCCGGTTTTCTCTTATTTTGTTTCTTATTATTTTTCTCAATTTTTGTTTCTTCCTTCCCTTCCTTTATTCTTCTTTCCTTTTTTCAATTTCAGCCTTTTTAAATTCTTTTTCCTGATCTTTTTTTTTTTTAATATTCCATCCATTTGTCACTGCTAATTGCACTTGGTGCTCTTTCATTTTTCGATCGGTTTGTATTTTTGCTACGTTTAACTGGTTCAGGATATACTAGATGTTCGGAAAATGCACCATGCATTCTATCAATGTTTTCACTACCTTGAACCGCAGTTTTTTCGTTTTTCTGGTTCTTCCCATCTTCTTTTGAAATTTTTCCTTCTGATTTATTTTGTTGGAAACTATTGTTTTCACCTTTATTTTCGTTGATATTTCTTTCCGACAGTATTCTTTTGTCTTTTTCCTCGTGGCACCGTTTTTCTTTAATCTTTGAACTACCTTTTTTGTTTATGTCAAGATTATTAGTATTATTTTCATTACCACATACGACGTTTGGGACATTTCCTACTTCAGTTTCAAAAATATCATCATTAAATGTTGTGCCACGTGTAGGAGCCGCTAAAATTTCAGAAATATCAATCAATGGAAGATCATCATCTTGATCATCTTTACCATTATTTAGAAAGGAGCTGGTCATAATATTTTGAATTTTTACGCTGTCAATATTCAAATTATTATCAACAAAAGATGAAAAATTTACCTGATTTTCGGAAAATTCAGTCTCCATGTGAATTATCTCCACGTTTTCAGAAAAGTGTGTATCTTTATCAGGAATACTGAGATCTGAGTTGAGATCAAATATTAATTTGTCATTATCAAGGTCGTTGTCTTGAATAATAATATCTGATTGATTTTTGTCATCAATGTTAAGAACACCTTTACTTACATCTATTAATAGTTCTAAACTGGCTTCTGATTTATTACTCTTATTTTGGTTATCTTTCTTCGAGGTTGAAGAACATTGTGGTTCAAGTAAGTTAATTTCGCTTAAGTCCACATTTATACCGTAGGATGTTAAATTGTCTTTTATTTTATTAATAACTTTTTTGCAAGAAGTTATGTCACGCTTCGTTATATTTTCGATTGATTTTCTTTTACTTTTATTTATCGCTACTGCTTTATCAGCCACACATTTACTGTAATCTACGGCATCGGGATTTAATGGAAATAGTCCCGATTTTCTGAAACCATTTTTTACTGAAGTTTCGAATCTCTCTGGTTCAGAGAGTATCTCGTTAAACAGGCTACAAAAATTAATTTTGGTTACAGAGCAGTTCAGATTTTCTGGTTTTCTTTGCCAATTATGAACAGTTGTATCAATAAGTATGAACCAAGCATATACGTAGTGTTGGGAGATAGAGCATATAGAATAATTTGGTTTGCGTCACACCATGTACTTATTGCCATATTAAGGTGGGATTTATGCCCATCCACAAATAGAATTACAGGCTTTGGAATTTCTTCTTTAATTAACCAATTGTTAAAATCGTTACATATCAATTCAAAAAAGATATCCGATGTCATCCACCCTTTTTCAGACTTTCCCAAAACCCATCCACTGGGCATATTGTCAATGACAGACCTAGGTGGTCTTACATATGGGAATAGAACAAGTGGGGGGGCAAAATATCCATTAGCGTTGAAAGTTATTAATACAGTAATGTTTTCTTTTTCGTTTCCTTGTTTAACAGTCAGCAAATTACGAAAACCTTTAGGACCCAAAACTTTCCCACTGGATGGACACAGTGTGAATCCCGACTCATCACCATTGAAAATCCTCGTTGGATCATTCATTATGTAAGACAAATTATTACTCTCTAAGTACTCCTTGAGGTCATGAAAGCATTTTCTTACGGATTGTTCTGTAACTGCAGCTCTGGCTTTATTTATTCCCTCAGCTTCTCTGAGGGATATCTCGGGATTTCTTTTTAAGAAATTTGAGTACCACGTTTGTTTTGGTACACCTTTCTTAAATAAACACTTACCAGAATCAGCGTTAATTTTTGACACTGTATCAAAAAGCATCTGCTTCGTAATAGGGAAACCGCATTTTGCCAGATTAACAATCCAATTTTTAATTTTTTCTTCACCATCAACAGTTAATAGAGGAGGTGGTCCGGGTTTTCGCAGGACGTCTGGTACTCTCCCTTTTATCCTCTCTTGGATGGTCGCCCTGGGAACACCAAATGTTCGACTTGCCTCCCTTATTGGCATTTTGTTTTCTCTAATTTCAAAAAGTGCATTTTTCAAATTCTCTTCACTGTACTTAAACAGTTTCCTTCGAACCTTCGATGGATTGGGTCGAATAACCTTGGTATTAGTGGTTCTTTTTTTCTTAGATCTAGCCACTGAAAAAAAAGTTAGAATCAAAACTTTTAGAATTGCGTTTAGGCCGAGAACCGAAATGACTTAACTCTACAATGATTTTAATTCTCGGCCCCCGCAATATTCACAATTGCCGAAAAATGCCAGATCTCGGCCCTTATCTTTCAGGATAATTTTATTATTAAAATAAACACCATCTTCAATTTAATTTGCAGGCCGCAATCTAATATCAGAAAAGAAGAACAAACCAGAACTGACAAAGAGTCTGGAGCACAGGAGAAAGGTGGCTGATCTCTGTTTATTCTACCGTTATTTTCACGGTAAGTGCTCCTGATTCCGCCCAGGGCTGTTCCGGCAAGAAGGACGCTCATCAACATCGAGTCCACCTGCCTACCCCAAGGACGTCGCTGTATCGGGACTCATTCATCTGGAGAACATCTTCTTTGTGGAACGGGCTTCCACCTCACATATTTTACAGCGATTCAAGATAAATGCCCACAAATATCTTCGCGCAAGCACCACTCCAAGAGTGACATAGGACTTTCCTCTTGTGCTTGTGTTTACCATAAAAAAAAACTTAAAACTTATATCAGGTGTAAAATGCTCTTGAACACTTCGAAAACTATTCTCCTCAGATTCAAAATCTATAAGTGGAATTATGTCCGGCGAACAAGAGGGCCACTGTTCGCCGGTCAACAGGGAACTGTTGACTATCTAATAGGAAAATGTGCGTGAAAGCACCATTCGGCTGTAATCAATCTTTGCAAGAAACCTTGCAGTTTCTAACCTTTGCAAGCAGTAAGTTGTCCAAGGATTCTTCCAAATTGCGTAAGGACATGGAAAAAAGGGGCCCTTAAATCTGTTCCAAAAATCCCAACCCACATATTAAAACAGTTCTATCAATTCAGTTTATCGAGGGATCTTTGACCTTATATCCTTTGACTTGATGGATATTTCTCCAGTTAAAAATTAACCTAACTCTCGTCCGACCAGATGGGGAAACATTCCATGTCCCTGACGCTTGATCTGACTGATGTGAGGCCTTGACAAATTTTAACAGATGGAATTTCGGTGTTCTCAAAATGAAACGTTTCATTAGTGGACCACACTGTATATAACCTAAAAATTATAAAACCTTATTGTGTCCCTAGCGCCATCTGAATGTTTGTAAACTATATAACTTGCACACTGAATTACAGTTATCTTTTTTACTCTAGTACAGGCTTATGTGTATTCGGATAGATGAATGTCCAATAATTTAAGTATTCTTTTAAATTTTAATGAATAAAATAGTAAAAAAGTGGTTTTGTTTTAAATAATTCTTAGACCCACTCATTATTCTAAAGTAGTTTTATTAAATAAAATAATCTTAGTTAAGCAAGTTGGTTAGACCATAACTGTGTCCTAAAAAAAAATATAAGAAGAGAGAGAATGAGACCCTAACCTAAATAGATAAAATTGTTTATATAGGCCATTTTTTTTTTGTTAATGTTGTTTAGACGCCAAAAGTGAAGCCAAATAGGTGTACCTAAGACCACTAAATGCTCCCGACCGAAAATTAATAATTTAATGGTTTTTAGAATCATCGGTGATTAATGTAACGATGGGTACCCCACAGGCTTTGCAACAAAAATGTTCGGTACCGGAATGTTATTCGTACGGGTCGGATCCGGAAGTTTTCCTGTACCAGTTCCCCAAGGATAAAACGCTGCAAAATTTATGGAAGGCGGCCACGAAAATACAAAACAAAAAAATTTACAGGGGGAAAACAGTCGTTTGTAATAAACATTTCGCAGAGTCTGACTTTGTTTCTTGTTTGGGTCTAGGTAAGTTTACATTTATAATTCATGTTTTCCCTAGGTTCCACCATTTGATTTATTCATTCAAACATTATGTATTAAAGCTTTATAAGGTTTATGGTAAGACAGAGTCAGGGATTTACCCATTCTCACTGAGTAGCAAGCATACCTAATAAGTGAATGGTGGGTGTTACCCGATGATAATGTTTCCATTGAATGTCTACTGGTTAATGTACAGAAAGAGGCCTTTTATTTATGTTGTGTTTACTTACACTATCGGACAAAAGTAGAGAAACTTTTTAAATTTGCGTTTTATTTGAATACTTCAAAACTAATGCAGTTCTACACATAATGAAAATCAACAATAATTGTTAAGACTTAATTTGTATAAAGTAAAATAAATTGTAGAAGAAAATCCTAAGATTTAATTTAATTAAACAAAATATTTATGAGACAAAAGTAGAGAAACTAAATTTTATTCCAAAAGTACAAGTTATTTCTTATTTCTATCTTAGAAAAATTAATAGTAAGTAGAGTATCCCTTATTGGCAATCACCTCGCGGCATCGATTTGGCATGGATTCCAACAGTTTCATAATGGTTTCCTCTCCAATAGAATTCCAGGAATCTTGTAAAACTTTTATAAGATCATTTTTATTACTGATCTGATGTTGCCTTACACGCCGGTCTAGTTCCTCCCAGAGATTTTCAATCGGGTTAAGATCGGGACTTTGCGCAGGAAAGTCCATAACCCTAATATTTTCCGATAAAAACCAATCTTTGACAACCTTTGATTTATGTTTGGGGTCGTTATCTTGTAGGAATATCCAAGTCAAAGGTAAATTATCCTCAGCAAAGGGTATCATTACATTTTGTAGGATGTCTAAATACACAAATCGATCCATGATACCCTCAATGATGTGTAATGGTCCTGTACTGAACCCAGACAAGCAACCCCATACCATGCAGGAGCCACCACCATGCTTTACCGTAGGCTGTGTATATCTTGGATCGAATCTTTTGCCTTGTGGTCGATGTACCCATGAGATTCCATCGGACCCAAACAAATTGAACTTACTTTCATCAGTAAAAAGAACTTTTTTCCAGTCGTTGGTTGTCCAATGCAAATATTTTTGTGCAAAGTTGAGTCGGGCCTTCTGATTCTTCTTGCTAATAAACGGCTTTTTAGCGGCTCTTCTACTAAATAATCCTCCTTCCCTCAGTCGTCTTTGTATGGTCTTAGAACTAACATTAACACCAGGTAATTCACTTAAAATTTTATTTGCTGATTTGTGAGGATCAGACTGGGCAATTCTTTTTATCATCATTTCCATGTGTTTGGTTGTTTTTCTTGGGCGGCCACTTTTTTTAATGCTTTTTGTTGAATTTCGTGTTTTAAAATTAGAAATTGTCTTGCTAACAACGGACTTATGCAAATTAAGCGTTTTACTAATGTCCACTTGTCGTATACCACTCTTGTGTGCATCAACTATTTTTCTACGAAGGTCTTCAGACAAATATCTTCCGCGAGGCATGTTGATTAAAAAAACTATGCAAAACTATCAACAGAACTCACGTAAAGCGAACTAAATACTAAATTTGGACGATTGATATTTAGGTTTCTCTACTTATGTCCATCCGAAAATATTTGAATTCTTTTATTGTAAATAAACAACTGATAAGAGGCATGTAAAATGCGGTAAAAAAACGCAGTTGTTGAGAACTACAATATTTGTAGTAAATATTTAATTTAAATACATGGTTTCCGTAAATCAAAGAATTTTTAGAAGTTTCTCTACTTTTGTCCGATAGTGTACCTGCTAATCGAAATATTGAAGAATTGTAAACATTCGGTATTCACTATATCTTTCATGAAATAAGAGGTTGTGAAAAGAGATTAGTTTGTTCAACAATTTTTTGGGTTTACATAACCTAACCTATCTCTGATTTCATACAAAGAAAGTTAGATCTTTTATTAACTAATATCCATATGTAAACTAGAAAAAAAGTCCATCTTACTGTACTAGATTTTGTAGATACTAACTTTAATAAACACCCTCTTTAAATTAAATTAGGATGTTTTACTACTGAGTGAGGTAGTGTGACTGAGACAACAGATCTAGGAAGTTGTTCTTGTTGTTCAGAACTTTTAAATCAAGACTGTTGAACAAACTCAACTCCCTAGAAATGGTCCCTGTAAACCATTTAATCTTGCCGGAATATTATTTATATCTTAACAATTGTGTCGCTGAAGGACAACAGGGGTAGTAAGCTGTAAAAAACAAAATTTTAGACTTGTTTTCTTATTAAAAACAGTGTTTTTCTTACCATAGCAAAAAAGGGTTTTTCCCAGAGAATGCTGGAAGAAGCAGTTTTTATTGTGTCACTGAAGGACAACAGGAGCAGTAAGCTGTAAAAACACAAAATTTTAAACTTATTTATTAATAAAAATATGGTTTCCTTTCAATGGCAAAAAAGGGACTTTTTTCCCAGAGATGCCTGGAATAATTAAATACAAATCACAAATGTTGTCCATCAATACAACATTTGTGATTTCTATCTAATTATTCCAGGCGGGGGACTTCTTCATGCTCTATCAATATGTCAAAGATGCTGACTAGTCAGATGTGAAACTTGCCTATATTACAAACTGTTGTTACAAACATGTGTTCTTTTATGATAAGTTCACTGGCACTGGAATTCTATTCATTCTAATTCTAAAAACCTTCTTTATAAACAGATCATAACAACTTTTTAAACTTTGTCTAAGTCCAGAAAACATGATATTCCCACTGAGTTGTCTTAATACCACACATTTGTGGTACGTCTCAATTTACCATGCATGCTAGATGGGAGAATGATGATCTTGGTTTGGTGGTTGGTGATTGTCTGGAGAATGACAGAGAGTCTGTGCTTTCTCTGGCCAACTGCTTTAGCTTCTATAACTTTTTCCAGGTAAATGGGGTTTTAAATACCAATGGGGTTGCCTTGGATCTTGTATTTAGTAGCTCAGATTTAATTAGTGTTGAACGTGCAATAGACAAGATTTTTGAGAATAGCTTACACAATACAGCAATTAGTTTTGACCTTTATTGTGCAGAAAATTCTCTGATGATTTTGGTAAGGGAGATTACATAGCAATTAACGATTGTCTTGCTGGGATAGACTGGAATCAATTGTTTTTGGGAGAGACATCTATTGATGTCATACTATGTGATCTACTCCACAATGGAAAGGTTTATTCCTCTAAAGAGGTACAAAAGTTCTTCTTTTCCATCTTGGTTTTCTTCAGAGCTTCCCAGTTTGATCATAAGAAAGAAACAAATTCATAAAAAGTTTAAAATTAGTGGTCAACAGCAGGATCATGATGAATTTGTATTGTTGAGACAACAATGTGAGTACTTAAGAGAGTTGTGCTATCAATACATTAATAAGGTGGAAATGAATCTCACTGGCAATCCAAGGTCATATATTCAAAATAAAAGAACTGGTTTTAGTCTTCCCTCCAGAATGACATACAATAACAGGATTAGTATGAATATCTCGGATACTGCGGATATGTTTGCAGAATACTTTTCATCCGTTTATTCAGATGAGCAAGTCAATGACATACCATCTTTTGATTTTGATAAATCAACTTGTCTGAGCACTTTAACTCTGTCAATGCAGGATGTTTATGAGGTTATTACTTCCTCTAAGAATAAGCCCTGTGCTGGACCAGATGGGATTCCGGCATTCTTCCTAAAGAAATGTGTTTGTGTCCTTACGAAACCAATACTGTTCATTTCTAACAAATCTCTAGGTACTGGTTCTTATCCCACTCTTTGGAAGAGAAGTTTTCTAAAACCCATTTTTAAATCTGGTAGTAGAAATGAATTATCGGGCTGTGTGTAACCAATCTGAGTTGCCAAAGCTCCTTGACTGCCTGGTCAGTCATAGGATTGCCTGGAGTTTTAAATCTTTATTTAATCCTGAGCAATTTGGATTTTTAAAAGGCAGATCTACTGATGCTAATTTGGTGCTGTATGTCAACTACCTCTACCACTGCTTGGAGAAGGGACTTCAGGTTGACTCAATATATACAGATTTTTCCAAAGCTTTTGATCGGGTTAACCATGGGGTACTCTTGCAGAAGCTTAGGCCTTTAGGTATTGTGGGGCCTCTTCTTCAGTGGATCTCGGGATTTATCAGAGGTAGAACCCAGATTGTTAATCTTGGAGGTACATGTTCTTCTGAAATTTTGGTGCCATCTGGGGTGCCACAGGGCTCTCACTCGGGCCCTGTTTTGTTTTGCCTCTTTTTGATTGATTTAGTTTGGAAACTTGAAAATTGTCGTGTGCTAATGTTTGCTGATGATGTGAAGCTATTTAGGCTTATCACATCCCTTTCTGACGCTGTGCTCCTGCAAAAAGACCTCAATTTGTTCTTTGATTGGTGCCACTTGAATAGAATGTCCCTTAATATCAATAAGTGCCATAAGATTACTTTTTCTAAGCAAAGAAACCCTATTGCTTTTCTTTATAAAATAAATAATGTAGCAATTGGTGTCACAACAGAGGTTTCTGACTTAGGAATATTTATTGACTCCAGGTTGTCTTTTAAAAGTCACATCAATCAGGTGACTGGTAGGGCAATGAAAATGCTGGGTTTTATCCAACGGTCTACAACTGATTTGTCTTTGTTTACTTTATTGCTCTCTTGTTAGGCCCATCTTGGAGTATGGCTCAATTGTGTGGTCCCCGTCATATAACTGCTACATTGAGCAGATTGAAAAAACTCAAAATAAATTTTTAAGAGTGGCGGCTTTTAGATGTGGTTACAGGAGACAGGAGTATTACTATCAGTGGGTCAGGGACAACCTGAACTTACCCACATTAGAGTCACGAAGAACATTACTCGACTTATGTTTTATGCATAAGGTTTTAAATGCTACTATAGATTGTCCCGAGTTATTGTTTCTTTTAAAACTTAGGGTGCCTTCCAGATTGAATAGACAATCAGAAATATTTTCAGTCCCATTCCACCATACCAATTATGGCATTAATGAGCCAATTACATGAATGGCTTGAAGTGCTAATGGTCTGTCAGGACAGATAAGCTTTTTTGACTCTAGGATTACATCTTTTAAGGGGCAGTTAAAGAATATTATTTCATAGGGGCATTAATTAACTCATCTACACCTTTTATTGATTTATAGATAGTTTTGTATCTGAATATATATGTTTGTATGGGTATACTATGTAACACTTTTGCTTTGGGTATACAATGAGCTCCACCGGATATAACTGATGCTTTTGCTCCACATATCAACGACTTTTAACTATCAAACTCCTCTAAATTAAATAAATGACTGGTCATTTTGATTCTATTTAAGACTATTTAAGTCTCACAACATCCAGATTATATAATTTTAATTTTTGGAACCCATGAGAGGCCCAATCAAATGCTTTAGTGAGAATATAAAAAGGAGCATATGAATCAACACCCAATTACTAAAAAACTGTTTCCATTGTAGCTATGTTGGGATCATTTAGAAAGCAATTGAATATTCAATGGTATCAAAGCCAAATTGTGGAAAATGTTTCATTCATGTAACAACTTTACATTCATAGTTATTCCTAGCATAATGGAAAGACCACACTACAATTTAACACAAAGTGAATATAATAATTGTTGAAGAATTACCCCACCAAGGATCTAATAAAGTAATTGTCACCAACTGAATGCCTGTGAACAGGTGAAGAATTAGGCAACTGAGAAATCCATTGACAAGCATGAAAATTAAGACACAATATCAGAGTAAATTATCTCATATCAAATTTTACTCTAAGCACCTTTGTTTAATTATGTAATAAGTAATCTACAAGGTCAATAGTAAACACTTTGATGTGTTTATTTCTATCGAATGCATTTTACACTAGGGGTAAATTTTATTCAGATCCATGGCTGTTGACGAATTTCTTATGTAATTAAAAAAAAAAAAAATAGAAGGCATGTATAGCATTGGAAACTTCCATTTACCCCTAGTTCTTTTAGTTTAACCCAAATGGATGGTTGACCCTATTAGAAGCTTTTGAAGAGTGCAAATATCATTCACACATGCTGTTTTTTTCTATATTATACATTTAAAATCCCAAACTAGTCTTCTACTCCCTAGACTAAGACTTGAGAATATCAACATTCATGTATTAAGTTATTAAATTCCTCATAGAAAGTGGTTCTAGTTCATATATTTTCTAGTGACTCGTGCAAAAGAGACACACCTAAGACTGAAAAGAAATGTTGTTCCTTCACGTAATCTACCTGAGGAATTAGCACCTAAAATGATTGATGAACCATCGAAAATGGCTCAATCAACTGATGAGTCTTCCAGAATACCGGTGTAAGTAAATCAGATATACTTAAATATTTAAAAAAAAATAATCAGGAATTTTATTAGAGCGGATGATAAGGACTCTTCTGTTGTACCCATGTGTGTGGATCAGGTACCTATTGAAGCGCAAGATGAACACATGTAAGTACTTTTAAGAATATTCATTGAAATGCTGCTATACAAATATATCTTTCAGAAGTAACAATGAAATTTCAGCTGGTGATTCACTTTTAGACCAAAAAATGCCCTTGTAAGTAATTTTATATTTATTTAAAGTGGTTCTTGCTAATAAACAATTGTTCAATATGTTTAGAAGTGATAATCAAGAGATACCACCAGATCCTTGTCCACTTATAGAAGAAACTCCACCGATTGAACCAGAAAAGTCCCGGTAAGTAAATTGTTAAATTTATTATTATTTATTATTATTTGGAGGGATCAGTACACCCTGACTCATTTATTTACACTAATTTTATAAAAAGAAAAATTATGTACAAAAAAAAATATATATATTATTACACTGTATCTATCTTAAATTAACGCCTAGGTGTTCATAACACACCTGTGTGCGCTGTTGTTTCAAAAAAAAGTTGGTTCTATTTTCCGAATTATAATAAACTTGCTTAACTAACCTTAAAACTATTGTGATAAATCCTGCTCTCGATTTTATATTTTTTGTCCTAGTTTTAAATGAAATATTTTTGTCCTTTTAGTCCTAAACACCTACGTCTCTCAACAATTGCATAACACTTGTTATTACATATTATATACAAGTATAAAAACTAACTATCCTACATTAGAAAACAGTGGCAAAATCTTGGTAATGGTTATGAACATACTTATTGCATTCCTTGCTAAATTTTGATTTATTTTTTAATTTTTTTAATGTGCAAGGCAGAAGATTATAGGTTTTTGGTGCTAAGTATACAAAGAATTTTAAATTTATATTTTTTAAACTGCTAGGAATGTATAAATCACCTCTAGCCCTCGATCTTGTATTATGGATATGATTTATATGGTTTCTTACGTGAGTTTTAAAATGAATATATGTACATATTGTTGTAATGTATAATGTCCTTATATTAGTTGCTTGTTCTGTAAAAAGTTGATTTGTAGGGAAAAGCCTTGATTTGTTAAAAATAGTCTTCAAGATATATTTATGGACAATAGTTAATTTATATAAAGCATTGTTATATAATCCTCCCCATACTAAAATACCATATCTTAAAATTGACTCAGTGAGTGATTTATAAATTATAATAAGTTCCTTAATATTTAGAAGAAGAAGAACGTTTCTAAAGCATATAAAATTTATAAATCAATTTTTTCAGTTTATTTGCCAGATAATCTGCATGTACATGCCATTTAAGATTCTGATCCACATATATCCCGAGATACTTAGTATGAGCTGTTTCCTTGATCTGATTATATCTATCAATAGAAAACTGAGAAAAATTGGGTTAGTGAAAAGGCAATGTAGTTGGTTTTGGTGACATTTAGACTTAGCTTAAAAGTTTCCAGCCAATTTTTTACTTGATTAAGGCCTTCTATGGCATACTGCTTTGTTTGATCCCAGTCTGTACCATTAAAAAGTAATGCTGTGTCGTCTGCGTATGAAATAATTTCTCCATTATTAAGTTTTGTTTTAAGGAGAGAGTTTAAGTAAATTATAAACAGAACCGGGCCTAACACTGTGCCTTGCGGGACTCCTATCTGTATTACCTCTTCTTTGCTTAAAGTATTATTTATTTTAACAACTTGTCGTTTATTTTTAAGTAATTCTTCATTAGAGTTATTGCAGTTCCTCTTACCTTTTATGCTTAAAGTCTTATAACCTTTTTTTGTAATTTTAGTCCTGATACTGAACCACCTATTAACACAGATCCTAGTCAATCTATAGAGTAAGTAAATCTATTATAACTAAAAAGTTATTCGTTAAAACTAAGCATGATTTTTAGAGCTGATGTTGTACAGGAAGAAAATGAACCTATTCTTTTGTAAGTATGCCATTTCCATTAAAATACCTTAAAAGTAACAACCAAACATTTCAGGAATGATAAAAGTGAACTTCCCGAGCAGGATTCCACCTCGTTCGAACCTCAAACCATAATGTAAGTAAAATTATTGCTATAATTTTTGTTTGTGATGCTTAAAACGTTTTAGAGCTCATGAACCTTCGCCAATTAAAGTACCTGAACCTGCTGTATCTTTGTAAGTAATTTTATTTAAATATGAAGATGATTTTATTCATAATTAAATGTTTTAGAACATGTGAATCAATGAACGAACTAAAGCAAAAGTCACCCGGGTAAGTAGTTTTATTTCTGCACTGATCTTGTTATTAATAAAATGTTTTAGAGTTGAGGAGCTTTGTGAGCCTTTGCTTCAAGATTCACTAGAAATTGATCCTCCTGAACCTTCAGATCAAAATGGACCATCGTAAGTGGTTTCTTAATTAAATGAACGTTATAATTAGTAAAGTGTTTTAGTATTCAGCCTTCGGTTGATGACCCACCACAAATTGAAGTATCTGATCAAAACGGACCTTCGTAAGTAAATTTTTTAATATAACGCACGCGCTTTCGCCAAAACGTCAAAAATATTATAATTAATTAAATATTTCAGTATAAATGGCCCTTCCGAACCTTCGGTTAATGACCCAGAGCTAGAAGTTGATGCTCTAAATCAAAGTGGACCTCCGTAAGTAATTTTTTAGTTAAATAATAGTGCAACTTACAGTATTTTTTAATTTTCAAAATTAACGCAAGCGCTTTCGACAATATGTCAAGAAGATTAAGATTTAAAAAAATATTTCAGCGTTTCTGTGCCTTCGGTTGGTACTTCACCACAAGTTCAACCTTCTAGAGTTGAAAATCATAACGAAACGTTGTAAGTAATTTTTTTGTAAACGGATAATAAGATGTTTTAATTACTAAACTATGCACGCGCTTTCGCCAATATATCAAGAATTATACAATTAATAAAATATTTTAGAATGAACGGTCTTGCTGAGCCTAAGGTTCTGGATACACCACAAATTGATCCTAATGAATTTTCTGATCAAAACGAATCATCGTAAGTAATTTCCTGTAAACGAATAATAAGAGGTTTTAATCACTAAACTATGCACGCGCTTTCGCCAATACATCAAGAATTATACAACTAATCAAATATTTTAGAATGAACGGTCTTCATGAGCCTATGGATACAACACAAACTGACCCTAGTGAATCTTCTGATCAAAACGAATTATCGTAAGTATTCTTGGTGCATCACTTCACACTCTTTCGTCAGTATATCATTTTTTTAAAATAATTGAACTATTTTAGTACGGCCAGTGTTTCTGAACCTTCGGTACATAACTTACCAAAAATTGATCCCGAAGACCAAAACGAACCATCGTAAGTAATTTTTCAATTGAATTTATTGCAACATTTAGTAGATCTTTGCATTTTCAAACCGACAGCATTTTTTTTGGAGTCCTGTAAGTTGCGTTAGAGGTTCAATATGGGGACCAATAAAACTCCCTCGTTTCGAAACGCCATGTATAACGCCAACGTTTTGGCCCATATTAGGCCAAGTTGATTATATTATCTGTCTTCCTGAGAATGTCCGAATATGGGTCGAAACTTTGACATTATATTGGGATTTTAAAGGGGTTTTATTTGACTTCATACCAAAGTTTAAGGTAACTTAGAATTTATATAAATTATTTCAGCAGGACTTCTGAACCTTTGGTTGATGACCCACCACAAATTGAACCTCCTGGGCCTGTAGGTTATGATGAGTCGCCGTAAGTAATTTTTTAATTCGTTTATTTCGTAAATATAGTTTAAAACAATTTTACTGCTTTTGCAAAAGTATTCAGTATAATACCGAAGAGATTTTACTATACAGGTTCGCGAACCGAGAAGGAATTAACCTTTATTATGTACTTATTTTTATTAATATTTTATTATATTAATATACCTTTATTACAACATTCTTGTCCTGGTTCTCATAGATTTGGAATGTAATGTTATGAACGCGGTTTTGACTCTAGTGGTCCTTAAGTATGCAAATTTTAAATTAAACGACCAGAATCAGAAGTACAACTTTCGCAAAGTTAATTTTATGTTCACTTTTAAAGATTTTAAAAAAGTAAAAATCCTGCTGTTCCGAAAACCTCAAATTTGGTGGCTCTTAGACCTTTGCTGACAAAATTGCTTCTAACTCGAAAAGTTCTTAAATTACAAAAGACGTTCCTACATGAAATTATTTGGAAAGAAATTTCCTTTCTTCCAGTAAAACGCTTTTAAGAATATTCCTATTAATTCATTAAAATCTAGCAAAGAATATTAAAATTTGATAGTAAATTTAGCAAAAAAAATGTGGCCATCAAAAAGTGCTCTAACTGTCCCAATTCTTGGTCTATAATTATGATTTTACCCTTAAATTAATCCTCAAGAACCCCATTACACCAACGTGTAAAAATTATGAAAATAGTCCAAAGGGTTCCCAAGTTATGACTAAAAATGTTTGTTAAAGAATTAATATCTTGCTGTTATGCGTTTCAAAAAACCTTAATGTTGGTAGCTCTTGGACCTTTGGTGACAAAATTGACTTTAACTCAGAAAGTCTTTAAGTTACAAGAAACGTTCATATATGAAATTATTTGGAAAGAAATTTTCTTTCTTCCTTTTAAGAATATCCTTATTAATTCATTAAAATCTAGCAAAGAATATTAAAATTTGTTTATCCTGCTGTTCCGAAAACCTCAAATTTGGTGGCTCTTAGACCTTTGCTGACAAAATTGCTTCTAACTCGAAAAGTTCTTAAATTACAAAAGACGTTCCTACATGAAAGTATTTGGAAAGAAATTTCCTTTCTTCCAGTAAAACGCTTTTAAGAATATCCTTATTAATTCATTAAAATCTAGCAAGGAATATTAAAATTTCATAGGAAATTTAGCAAAAAAAAATGTGCTAACAAAAGGTGCCCTAACTGTCCCAATTCTTGGTCTATAATTATGATTTTACCCTTAAATTAATCCTCAAGAACCCTATTACACCAAAGTGTAAAAATGATGAAGATGGTTCAAAGGGTTCCCAAGTTATGACCAAAAATGTTTGTTAATTAAAAATTAAAAATCTTGCTGCTATGCGTTTCGAAAAACCTTAGTATTGGTAGCTCTTGGACCGTTGGTGACAAAATCGACTTTAACTTGTAAAGTTTTTAAGTTACAAGAAACGTTCGTATATGAAATTATTTGGAAAGAAATTTCCTTTCTTCCAGTAAAACGCTTTTAAGAATATTCCTATTAATTCATTAAAATCTAGCAAAGAATATTAAAATTTGATAGGAAATTTAGCAAAAAAAATGTGGCCATCAAAAAGTGCTCTAACTGTCCCAATTCTTGGTCTATAATTATGATTTTACCCTTAAATTAATCCTCAAGAACCCCATTAAACCGAAGTGCAAAAATGACGAAAATAGTTCAAAGGGTTCCCAAGTTATGACCAAAAATGTTTGTTAATTAAGAATTAAAATCTTGCTGTTATGCGTTTCAATAAACCTTAATGTTGGTAGCTCTTGGACCTTTGCTGACAAAATCGACTTTAACTCAGAAAGTTTCTAAGTTACAAGAAACGTTCGTATATGAAATTATTCGGAAAAAAATTTCCTTTTTTGTACTAAAACTCTTTGAAGGATATTTCTATTAGTTTATGAAAATTCAGGAATATTGAAAATTTGATAAGCAGAAAAAAAACGACTCGACCAAAAATGCTCTGACTATCTCAGAATACTCGATACAGACAAAATGCAGTGTTAAAGCTTTGGGTTAAAAAAAAGTTGAACAAAGATGCTTTGATTATATAAGTGCTAATGTTTATCAGAAAATGGCTCAGGTCGTTAGAACTGTACACTGTGTCCCATTTTGGATGAGATTGCAGGATATCTCCGTCATTCTTTGCGGTTTTCGTGACCCTGAATCACTTTTGTAAACCTGAATTTTAAGCCACAAACAGAAATATTCCAATTACTTTTGTTCCTGTAATACAGGGCGAAAACGAAAATGTTTACTTTTGGAGATGTATGACTATTTGTCAGGCCCTGTATAATATGGAAAAAAATGAAAACTGCTTATATAAGATATTTTTACATAAAAATCAGTGGCGTGGGTTTTAAGATTGGGCACAAAGATATATAGTTTATTTAGTTATTTATATAATCGGTAATTTTAACTGTTTTGTAAAAAATGCGAGTTTTTAATATTAAATTTGATGATAATATTGATGATACGTCATAGGTGTTTTATAAAATTAAATCATGGGGTGGATTAGTTTTTATTAACAATAAGTCGATACTTATTTTTAAAAAAAAGCATGTCCGTATTAAGATTTTTTTTAATTATGGAAATTCTCAATTTTTGCTATTAAATTGGTTGAAAATAAAAAAGTTTGATATGTCATAGGTTTTATAAAAATGGATCAACAAAAAAAGGTAATAGAAATCCAGGTCCGTATTTGTAAAAAAACAGTCGATGATTGTATTATTGATTGTATCTCAAAAACAGAACGTTGTATTTTAATTCTGAAAACGCCATCTTGCAGAGGAGAAAAAGTGCCCTTAACGAAGTGTTTTTTTTTGTTATTATACCATTTTAAATAACGTCATAAAAAAGATTTTTCCAGATTTAGGTTTTTTCCGGATATCTTCGGAACTATTCGAAATTTTTTAAACATTTAAACGACATTTTGTTAAGTGTCAAATTTAGCAACTTTGTCATAATTTAACCGACCTTGTATCTCTTACGGTTTCCGCGAGATCCCAATGATGAGGGCCGAATTTGGGCCACCCTGTACAGTCAAATTTTATTTTTAAAAAGGCATTTTTATATTAAAAATTATGTTAGGAAAATTATTTGTATGTTATGATGATATTCAAACAATTATTTCAGAATGGGCGGGTGTCCGGACCCTTTTGTCGACGATCCATCACAAACGAATTCTTCTAGTCCTGTAGGCCAAAAGAGAACTGCGTAAGTACACTTAGTTTATGCAGATGACACCACCATCTTATGTGCAAGCACATTAACAAAAACAATTTTTGAAGATTTATTAATGGTTAAATAGTAGTGGGACGCTAAATCTGTTGTCTTTAAATATAGATAAGACTAAATTGTTAAGTTTGTATGTTCAGACCAGTTAATGATTCACAGCAAAGAATTGAAAGTGAATAATTTCAACAGATTTTTTAGAATTGTTATTGATGGTAAACTGAAGTTTTGCGACCAAGGCAAAAACTGGCTAGAGGATGTTATGCTGTTAGAGTTATTTGAAGTGGGACTGGAATTTGCAAAATCGGTCTACGGAATAGCATTTTGGGGTTGCTGCAGTTTGTTTTGCAAGAAAGAGCCATTAGATATATGTGTCATAAGTCTCGACAGGACACATTTAAAATATAAATCATATCTTGTAAACGATGGCTCCTCAAAACCTTACAATACCAGACATAATTACAATATTCCAATTCCCATACCGCACATGTATGTTAATTTTTTTAATTAATAAACAATTCAAGCCAAATGCCCAAAGTGTCCTCCGTGCATTTTCACACATTATCTGCACCTGGATCGTTTCTCCGAAAGTCCGCAGCCACACCACAACTCTAGCAACTAGGTATTCTTTGTTGGGTACAAGTGTTGCGTAGATAAGCTGTTCCATGGCACCCCAGACAAAAAAGTCTAGAGGTGTCAGATGAGGTGAACTTGCTGGCCAAGGGACTGGATTACCTCTACCCAATCCACCTGTTATAGTTCTGAACTTAGAAATACCTTACTGGAGTTCTTTCTGATCTCTAATTCTAATTCTGTCTGACAACATTATTTGCATCTCGATCTTCTGCAAAAAATTGACTTCCGATCTGATCTCCAAAACGAAATGACTCCCATTCCGTAAAAATACGGTAGTAGGTATGCATCGACTGTGTTTTGTTAGAAATAAACAAAATCATACATAGTGGCATATCTACTTGTTTTTTTTGACCAATTTTTAGCAAACTCTCAAAAAGTGGTCTCACCCACCTATCATTTAAAACCTAAAAAAATCATTGAAATCGCTTAAACCGTTTTTAATACAGAGGGAAAAAACGATTTTTTTGAAAAATTTCAACACCCTGCATTTTGTAAACGAGGCACTTCCGACCAACTACTTTTTTATGGTTCTTATATATACTGTAGCCTAAACATTTTTAACCATCTTCCAAATTGCATCAAAACCTCTAAAAGTCCTCAAACAAGTATTTTTACAGCTTAATAGAGTTTTTTGAAGATATTTGGGAATAGACCCATAGGACATAATTTCGTTTTCAATAAAGATTAAAATGTTTAATTTTTTGTCATGTTATATTTTATATTATTTTTGTGATGTTACTCTTGGAAAATGTTAACTTATTTCGTCTTGAATTAATTAAATTTTGTGTTATTATTGTTTATGCTAGTATATTGACCAGTATTATGTTTTTTTAATTATGTGTCAATTTATGTTCATGTTTTATATTATAAGTTGCTTTATCAACAAATGCCATGTATTTATGATAATAAAGCATCTTTTGATTTAATTGATCTTATGTTTGCAGATCAAGCAGACTATCGGAGTGTCTGCTCGAAGACGAAACCCCGTGTGCCCCAACTTCACCGAAAAAGAAACTAGTGGTCGACCAAAGGACCCAAACCGGCCCGTTCCAAGGACCGATCCCGATAAACTTCCTGGACAATTTGGTCGCTTACGACTATCAGCTCGCCTGTTTCACCGGCATTAGTAGACAAACTTTGGAAATCTTCAGCAAGGCGTTGTGCGATTACACGAAATTCGAACCGTCACCGGACATCACCAGGCGCATAATCGCCACAATGATGAAACTTAAGACGAACCTCTCGTTTCAGTGCCTAAGCGTGTTGTTCCACCAAGACTTGCCCACGTGTAAAATAACGTTTGCCGAAACGATCAGTGTGCTGGCGGCATCTTTGAGGGACTGCGTAGAGTGGCCCCACAAAAAGGAGATTTTCGGTACCGCCCCGAATTGTTTCAAACGGAAAATTTCCGTGAGCGTGATGCTCGAATGCATCGAATTGTTCGTCGAAAGGCCCCGAATCGCCAGTAAAGTGAAAACTTACTCTAACCGACATAACCGCGACGGTTCCATTAAGATCATCGTGGGATTCACCACGGAGGGCGAAGTGTGCTACGTAAGTCCCGTCTACTGCGGCATGACCAAGGAAGAGATGATTTTTATAAAGGAGAACTTGCTGGCGAGGTTCGACCCTTGCGACGCCTTAATGGTTGACAAGGGTTTTTTCCTGGAAGAGCACTGTCATAGGAAAAAGATTTCGTTGCTCAGGGCCCCCGTTCTCCAGGCGAAAATGAACGGGATCGAGAGGGAGCTGGTGGGCGAGTACGAGAGCACCAGGGGCCACGTGGTAAAAACTCTGGAGCAGATGCGGCTGTTCAACGTGTTTTCTTGCAGGCTCAATAAGGAATTGGTCGGGTGTATGAGTCATGCCGCGCTCGTTATCGGGGTGGCCGTTAATATGGAAATGAAACAGAAAAGGATGTTTTAGTGTTTTTCTCGGTTGATTTATAATTAGGTTAAGTTTTGTTACTTGTATAAATAAAGTGGATATTACGACAATTTTGGGGTTTTTAAATTTTCCCAATTTGTTGTAGTGGTTTGACACGTTATTGTTCGTTCTTGAAAAGTGTTTAATAAAGTTAAAACTTAGTTACTTCAGTTATTGTCTCTATATGAAATGGTTATTTTTTTTAATAAATATAATACATATAACATTGAAAAAACCTTGTTTAAGATTTAATTTTTTCGCCGAATGCACCGGGTCATTAATTCCAACCACAGAACATCCTCCTTTAGAAATGAAAAGTATCGTATCAATGTTCTTTTTAGACATAAAATTAATTATGTGCAACGGTACAAAAGAATAGTAATTAGAAAATATGGCTGCATCCATATGTACATTTATGTTACATATACAGATTCTGAAATATGCTACCCAGTTACACCCTTAATGAACTTGGTACAACCTATAGCCTCTCTAAATGCTTTGATACTTATAGTATTTTGATCTGATGATTGAATTAACGATGAATTCTGGGGCAAAATCATTCACACAGATGAAGTGTTCTGTTTGAATTATTTCACCAATGGTTGAAGGATCGGTCGCAAGGATTTTTAATATTACTTATCCATTGCTGTCTATATTTGGCATCTCTTGGAAAAAGGAAGGGGCTAAAATATAGGTCTATGTTTTGCCTTTACGTCACCCATAATCATAGACATTTCGTGAAATGCTCTTAGTAAGAGGTAAATAAGTTGTAGATAACACACGAGAAAGTACACCACTGGAGTACCTGAGATTATTGAATTTATAAATAGGTAACTAATTCCTATTTTGTGAAGAGCATTAATCTCGCTTAACACTAGCACTGGACACTAAATATTAATGGGGGTAACAAGTTTATAGTGTTTATTACTTTTGTTTCTCAATTAAACGTCTGACAAACCGCGAAAATATTGCAATCGAATGACGTATAGGTACAGAAAATCCCCTTTTAGGAAAGAAAGATTATACTGTCACTATGATTACAAAGAAATCCTTAGAACATTAAAAGACTTTCAATTCATTAATTTAAAAAAAAAAATCAAAACTAGATGCAAGTTGCGTCACACAATTAAGAAATTAAAAATAAGCAAAAATAAAAAGTCTTAACCTAGCTAACACTAAAGATCATATAATAAAATGCACCTATCCTAAATTACAATATGTTCAACAAAACTTAAAACGTGACTCGGGAAAACTTTAAACAAACAAACTGGGCAAGACTGAGGGCATGCATTTTAGCTTGAACAAAAAAGTATAAAGTGAGTCACAGTAAGTGGAGACCCAGAATAATTCTAATGACAAATCTTAAAATACAGACCATTCTTAAGTAAGACTGACTTAATTTCCTTTTTGAATTAATTAAAATTGTTCAGATGTTAAATTGATGTTAGGTGAGAGTGCGTTTTAATTGCCCTATATACATTGGTGAGTTTTCGAACATGGCACTTACATGTTGAGGAATACTAAGGAATGAAGCATGTCTAGTCGGAACCCCCCCTGTTGCAAAAGGCATTATTCTGAAGTAGTGTTCTTGCTTATTAGATAATAGAAGTAGCTAAAACAATAAATTGTACATAAGAAATAATGTAGAAGTATGAGCTCTCCGCTATGCATATTATTCGCTTTTGCAGTAAAAAAGTCTGCCAATCTCAGAGGATGAGCCCCACACAATAATCCCGTAGGAATAAGGCGACTCATCACACGTGTATAGATATAAAGAAGAATTGAACCGAGATGGACTTCCTTTTTCAGTTTAGACAATACAAAACACGATGAAGCTAGGTTGGTGATTCGGATTAGGTGCGCATATTTTAAGAGCGTTTTGTTGGAGTAATAATAAGACTTTTTTTCATATAAAAATGTGTCCTAAAATGCGCCCCCTCAGAGCTACAGTCCACCCAAATTGATATTATGAGTTAAATCAATGAATTATACCTAGACATTTTTTTAAATATTGTTTTGCTTTTAGAGGAGGGCATTGATAAGTTTCCCATTATTAGATACTGCACTGATCAATAAGCTTTTCCCAAAGGGAGGACCTCGATTATTATTTGAAAAGAAATATTCCCTTAAAAGCAAGAACCAGAATCCACGGCACTAGTAACATCCCTCTGTATATTTTAATTAAAGCACCGTGAATATTTCAAATAACGGTATTTATTAACCATAAATATATTAGCAATTGATATTAGTATTAAATGGTATCTTGATTAGAGGCAAATAAATCTGATATAGTACCAAATAGACGCATTTATTTACAGATTAACTTTAAATAATAATGTTTATTTTCAAATGGAATATAACAAAAGAATTACAAGTAAATTTAATAAACATTAATTCAACAAAACATTTTTATAACAGGATTACCAAACAAAAAAGGCCTACTGTATTTTGTACTCCTTTGAAAAACTGTTGTTACCGCACTGCACCAAAGCAAGACACAGATCAAGATTAAAAGACCATATAAGTGGACACGTTAATTTCTAATATTTACCAAACCATCAACTAGCTGTCTATTTTGAAGGATAATAAATTTTTTTATCCTACTTTTAACCAATCCCAATGAGTTGCTACCTAGAATAACACCTCTCACGATTTATTTGTTCTCAATTGGTATTTTTATGGAAGCAAGTTTCTTCAGGAATTTATTACATCTACCATGAACTTCAAATAACTTCTCACACTTCCCAAGCATCTCCCCAGCATAGAAACTGATATATTTGAGCTTTCGGAGCCTGTCCGGTGCATTTTTGAATAAAAACCCCTCTCCTAGAAACCAGTTACTTTATTTGCAAAAAAAAAAAACTGTAACCTTTTTTTACACCGAAGACATTAATAACAAGAATAAATTTAAAACAGGCGCCAGAATTATAAAAAAAGAAACATTTTTTACTGTATATCATTACAATATAAATTAAATATAATATATATTATGGTAAATTAGTCTAAAATTTCTCCTCATCCAATCCGTGTTTTAAGAACATCATGACCGGAACAGATTCGCCATTGATATCACGGTATTCCATTAGGCCGACAAGACCCTCGATTTCCATGGACTCGCCGGTGAAGAATTGGAGTTCTTTAAACCTCGACAGGATGTCTTTCATTACTTTGTTTATGTTGTTTTTGAACACATCTACTTGGTCTGGAGCGTCTTGTTCTAGTTTAGGAATCAGTCTGGAAAACAATACATTATTTAAGTCTAAACAGAAAAGAAAAGCAAATTGGATGTACACAGCGAGTGTAAATGTCCTAAATTTAACTCAATCTATTACACATGAGGCATAAGGTGTAACAAATTAATAACAATTTAGTTTTGCTCTGGCATGATTTTGCTCTGAACCTTGCAATAGTAAATGGGCAAAGTCCAGTATTAGTACATGCTATATGGCACTGAAAGTAAGGTTAAAGTTTTATATATTAGGAAATCTCTATTAAGTTTATACAATCATACAGTCAATTAGGTTAAACAAACAAATATTTGATTTTCCACAGACATTTGAAATAACTTTTTATCTTTCCAGTCTTCTGAGGTCAATTTTTTTATTTTCCAGGAGTTTAGAGTGATTTTTTTTATCTCTTCAATTCTCTTTGGTAAGAGCATTTTTTAAAACACTTTTTATAAAAATCACTGCAGAAGGGACGGCAAAATTAGCTCTTGCACCCGGGCGGCAAATACCCTAGGCTCGGCCCTGCAATGTACTCTGCATGAAAAGCATTTAATAGACTACCAAATAATTTAAGAAATAATCAAAATTTTAAAACTTTTGTAATAAAACTAAAAAAATACTTTTCCATTTAATCGGATTAATTGTGTGGCTACTTTTTCTAAAATTTATTTATACTAATCTACTTACAATTTATTTGTATGTACCTAACAATGATTTTTGTGTACACTCTTTTTAATTGTTATTCTGGTTTCTCGAGGCCAATGCTATAAGCACTGATTAGATTTAGTATAAAAAATTGTATGTAATATTTTTGAGTAAGAAAGAAAAAAGAAAGAAAGAAAATGTGCTATATTACGTAAGACAACAAAATCTTGTGTACAAGCATCCTAAAAACTAAAAAATTCCGAATTCACTTTAAATTTCAAATTTCAAACAAACATAACATCTAAAACACTTTACCATAAAATTTACACACATTACCAAAATTAATGATAACAGAACAGATTGAGAAAAAAAAAGCATCTTTTTGATAAATTTCATTAAAAAATAAGTAAAGCTGTCAATAAAACAGAATTTAGAAGAAGTAAATTAAATAATTTAACAGGAAACAAAACTAAACACTAAAATGATGTCAGAGCACAGGTTAAAAGGTATCATTAAAAAAATCGTCAAGGCTATAATATGCCCTGGATAATAAAAGTGATTTTAATTCCTTTTTGAATCTCTTAACTTCTAAAATTTGTCTGATACATAGAGGAACATGGTTGTAAATTTTTTTGCTGAGGTATATAAGTGAGTTCTTCGTGAGGGAGGATGTAGGGATTGGTAAGGGAAAATCGTTAACCTGGCGAGTCATATGACCAGTGTTAGAGGGAGGTTTAGGACATTTATGAATAAGAGTAGCTGTTTCTAAGATAAAAAGAGAAAAAAGAGTTAGGATTTTTTGAGATATAAAGAGAGGTTTACAAGAATCTCTTAACCCAGCGGAACACAGGTATCTAACTGCCTTTTTTTGAATCACAAAAATTATGTTTAATAATTCCTTGTTGCTTAAACCCCAAAAAGGCAATAAAGGTATACTGAACGTGCAACTACCCCTTCCAGCTCATGCCCCGCCATTCTTACTGCAAAGCATCCAGAGGATAATTTTGATGCAAGATTTAGGATATGATCTTCGAAGTGAAGGCGACCATCAATGGTAATACCAAGGAACTTACAGCTTTCTTTGTTTTGCAAGGGGGAGTTTTCACTAAACATAAGGCCCTGAACGTCACACTTAAATCCCATAATAAAGGTTTTGCCCACATTAAATACAAGCCTGTTTGCAGCACACCACTCCGATAAAATCTTAAGATCCTTAAAAACCTGGGCTCTAACATTATCAGAATCTCTATGATTCCATAAAATAGTGGCATCATCAGCAAACTGAACCACTTTGCCCTGCAGTTTTAATGAACCCAAATCATTTACATAGAGCAAAAATAATAGTGGTCCTAACACTGAACCCTGAGGTACTCCAGTCTTAAGGGATCTGGAATCGGATAAACATCCAGATACTGTAACTCTTTGGGTACGATTAGACAGATAGGATTCCAGCCATTGCAATGCCACACCTCTAAGGCCATAATTATTGAGCTTAGACAGCAGTATTCCATGATCTACACAATCAAATACCTTGGATAAATCGCAAAACACTGCCGCCGCGGACTCTCCAGAATTTAAGGACACATAGACACTCTCCAAAAAGTCGAAAACAGCGTCATGAGTCCCTTTTCCCGTTTGAAATCCAAACTGATTTGCAGATAAAATGCAATTATGTTGCAAAAAAGATAAAATTCTGATTTTTGCAAGTTTTTCAACTATCTTGGAGAGGGTAGATAATATATAAATTGGACGGAAATTACAAGGCTTACTCACATCTCCACCCTTATAAAGAGGGATAACCACTGCCTCCTTCAAACATGCTGGAAAGATGCCATTATGAAAGGAATTGTTTATGGCAGAAGCTAAGGCATTCAATGCTGAGTCAGGCAAAAAGAGTAGTAATTTTGATGATATTCCATCAGCTCCAGCTGATTTATGGTTTTTTAAGCTTTTAATTGCTTCTCTAACATCAGTAAGGCTAACAGGATAAAAGAAAAAAGAATTTTGAACTGACACTTGTTGAATATAATGCAAAGGATCAATATTAGTATTCACATCCTTGAGCAATAAATGAGGAATATTAGAGTAATAATCATTTAAACTATTTGGTCTTACTTCTGGTTCTGAAACTTTCTTGTGAGAATGCCTGAAGTCATTTATAATTGACCAACATTCTCTTTGCCTATTTGAGGACATATTCAAGAGGTCACTATAATATTTAACCTTAGCTGCTTTTATCGTCTTTCTATATAGACTACGATATTTCTGATGATAAAGAATAATGTTTGGATTAGTTGTAACATAATAAAATTACTTTTATTACCTACCTTTATAAGCATTTAGTTTGAATTTACATATTTATGTTATTTTTTATTATGAGAATTTAATGTTTTGTTTTACGTTGTATTATACTGTTTTGTTTGAAATGTGTGTTTTTATTGCTATAATAAGTACCTAGTCTGATATTGAAAATCAGAAAATATAAATACCACCATAAATGACAAAAAGGACCGTCATTTTACATCCCTATGAGACCAGTGCTATAAGCACTGTTTAGAGATTTAGTGTAAAAACTTCTATATATTTTTGAGTAATATAAGTGTTTAAAAAAAAAAACTTTAGTTGTTTACAAGGATTAATTTTAAGGGTTAAATTCGCGCAGGATTATCTCTAGGATCAAAATGAAGTTGCATAAGGCTTACCAAAAGTAAAATCCTCCTAAGGTACCATCCAATGAAATGTCAAATTTAAATAGGTTTTAGGTGTTTACGCCAAAAAAAAAAAATTAATCCACCTTGTTTGGTAAGCATCAAATTTTAGTGCTCTGCTATTTACAGCGAAAAAATTTGGTATACGCGTAGTAAACGTAGCTTTTCTTATCATAATTAACCTTCCTGGGGTTAAACGATGACCCTGCAAGACACTACACTAATAATTTGACTTACTTTTTCATGTAATCCTTCAAGTATAAAGTGTAAGATTTCTTATCGGGAAAAGCAAAAGATTCTTGGAGCCTGTGGTTCAAAACTATATCGACGCCACTTTCGACGGCCTCGTCGGTCCCTTCGTCGGCCTCCTCAGCGGAGGGGTTGGCCCCTGCCAGCTGGATATCACCAGCTTTACGTGATACGTGTTTCCCATACACCTCGTAAATGACGTCGTCCACCAACTTAATTTTGTAGGTGTCCGAGAACATTTCGTCTCCTGAAAAAGAAGGCCCATTTAATTTCTTATTACTAATACACAGATTGTTGTTATATCTATTGCTAAACATGTAAATATGTCAAAGGGTGACAGATCGTTATGTGGAAAGATTCTGGGGATCCGCGATTTTTCGATAAGGATTTTGGGAGGTTTGCGGACGTTTCAGGAAAAAAATATTCACGCCACATTGAAGGGGGATAACTGAATATTCGCACTTACCGGTCAGTTTATCTTTGTAGATCCTCATTTTGCAGATATTAAAGGATTCGTTTTAGGTGTTGGGAACTGGCCGACCGACCGCAGCTAAGAACTGCAAAAAAGAAGGACGTCAACATGATGTCATCTGTCTATGACATTGACAGTGACAATTGGATCTTTTCTGAATCACTTTGATAAGGTCATGAATTCTTGAAGGATAAATATCATATTTTTATGTCGCATGAAATATAATTACAATAATGGTTCTATGTATATGTATTATCACTTTAGCAATATTATAAATTGAATATTTTCCAGTCATGAGTTTTCCGACGTTGCGCGCGATTTCCCGGCGCATCCACCATTTTTGTAGTGCATCCAATGAAAAAGTTTTCTGTCACTTTTACCCGCGAAAATTTAACGATTTTATTTAATTTTAAATTAGTGGTGAGTCTTTTGATTAAATTCATGAGCTTTAGTTGGTTGACCATTTCGCCCTTGTCTCGAAAGTATTTCTTTAACATTAAGTTCTCCACTCGCTATAGTACATCTGGATGTCAGAATTGGTATGTTCTGACACACATCCTGTATACAATAGAGCGCTCGTCATGTGAAGTTGTACTAAGAATGGCGCAATGTTAAGCGCCATTCTTCGCTATCCTTTTTTTCTTATCCAACACCTCTCTTTTAATCCAGACATGCAATTTCGGTAGCTGAAAAAGGATGTTTAGAGCCGAAGGTTCTTATGACCCCAATACCTTTCAAATAAATCAGTTTTTGCAGTTTAGTCAGTTTTTGGGCATTAGTGGCCTTATAATGCCACGGGCCATTTTGTTGCTTGCGTTTTTTGAATGGCGTATTTCCTGGACGATGGATTTGCCGGAGAGGTACCGTAGAATGGCCTGCTAGATCTCCCGATCTTACCCCTTTGGATTTTTTTATGAGGTTAATGAGGTTGAAAATATTACACGTAAAACCCTATGAACCGAGATAAAAAAATGCACTGTATAAGTTTAGGTCTTGTAGTTAGATGTAGTCGTGATTTTTTAAGATGTTTTTTTATTATTAATACCATCTGTTTTCAGTATGTTGTCCATGTTATATCCACATTGATGCCATTGAAAGGGTACAAAATAAGTTTTTTTAAGAATTTTTTTTTATGCTTAAAGTTCCTCAAATTAATGCTCATACCGATTATAAGTCGATGTACTGGCGTTAACAATGTTATCGATAAACACACTCGACTTAAGGCAGATTTATGTTTTATCTTTAAATTAGTGAATGTCAAAAAGTCAAAATATACTTTATTTTCTAAGTTTACAAACTTGTGCTAAAAGCTTCCTAATCCTAGAATTTATAATACAAGTATTTATTTGGTTATACAGGATACAGGACAAAAACAGAATACAGAATCGATTTTGATTGTACATAGAAGCATATTTTATATAAACAAAGAAAAAACCAAAAAAGAAGAAAAGAAAAGGCGAGAACCAACATAAAACAAAAACAATAAAAAAATAATAATAAAATAAATCTGATCAACAGATATATATTTAATTTTAAATAATAAAATGAGTCGTTAAAATACTCTTCAATGCTGTAGTAAGCTTTTGGTAAGATTAATTTCTTTAGTTCTCTCCTAAGCTTTTTAAGGTCTGTAACAGTCCTAATCGAAAAAGGAACATGATTAAATATTTTACGACTAATAAATATAAGAGAGTTTCTCGTAAGTGAGGAGGTGGGGATTGAAAGAGATAAGTTGCCCACTTGACGAGTATTATGACTGGTGCAGGATGATGACGGACTTATGTATGAGTGTTGCAGTTTCCAATATAAAGAGTGAGAAAACTGTAAAAATTCTTTCAACTACAAAAAGAGGTTTACAAGAGACTCTCAGACCAACACCACACAGATACCTTAATGCTTTTTTCTGAATAGTAAAAATTATGCTAAGGAGTCCCTTGGAGCACAAACCCCAAAACGGCAACCCATAACGGATATGAGAGTCTATTAAGGCGAAATAAACTGAACGAGCAAACAACCCCCCCAGCTCATGCCTAGCAACCCTGACTGCAAAACAACCCGAAGAAAGTTTAGCAGCGAGGCCCAAAACGTGGTTGTCAAACCTTAAACTCTCATCAATGAAGAGGCCGAGAAATCGACAATAATCTCTACCATGTAGTGGGCTCTGCTCATCAAACAAAAAACCCTCTACATTACACTTAAAGCCCAGAACAAAAGTCTTATCAACATTGAATACAAGCTGATTGCAGATGCACCACTCTTTAATTTTGTGAAGGTCCTCTACTATGAGAGATCTGACTACTTTTTGATCTTTGTTATGCCACAGAATTGTAGTATCATCGGCAAACTGAACCACTAGTCCATGCAGTGATAGAGAGCCTAAGACATTAACGTATAATAAAAATAAAATAGGACCCAACACTGACCCTTGGGGTACACCACATTTAAGATGTGCTATCCCTGACGAAAATCCAGATGCAACTACCCTCTGGGTGCGGCCAGACAGGTACGACTTCAACCATCCCAAAGCCACTCCCCTAAATCCATAAAAATCAAGCTTTGACAGCAGTATTCCATGATCCACACAATCGAAGGCCTTGGACAGAACACCGCTGCTGCAGCCTCCTTGGAGTTCATAGATAGATACACACTCTTCAAGAATCTGAAAATGGCATCCTGCGTGCCCTTAGATGACTGAAATCCATACTGATTAGGGGACAGCACATTGTATTTGGTCAAAAAAGAGACAATTCTCTTTTTTGCAAGCCGCTCAAGAACCTTGGAGAGGGTAGACAAAATTGATATGGGACGGAAGTTAGAGGGTCGGTCCAAGCTACCACCCTTATGAAGAGGGATAATCATAGCTTCCTTTAAACAGGATGGGAACTCGCCCTGAAAAAATGACTGATTGATTGTCCAAACCGAAGCACCTAAAGCGCTCGCAGGCAGAAGTGCCAGCAGACGTGAAGAGATACCATCGGAACCCGAAGACCTATGATTCTTCAAGCACTGAATTGTTTCAAGGACCTCGGTGGCATCTGCAGGGTGGAAAAAGAATGATTGGTTAACAGCATTCCGATTAAGATACAGCAATGGATCGCCGTCACTGGGAACCGCTTCCAGTAACTTCTCAGCAATATTAGAAAAATAGTCATTGAAATCATCGGGCCCCAAGTCCGATTCAACCAACCGCCGACGAGAAGACTGCCTACATGCGTTAATGATTAACCAACTTTCCTTCTATCTGTTACCGGGCGAATCTAAGCGCTCACTGTAATACAGTTCCTTTCCGACTTTTATCAGATGCCTATAAATTTTCCGATAATCCTGAAAATAGGACCTGATGAATTGATTGTCAATGGAACTATTGCTTTCAGTTATCTGTTATTAAGTAGACTTAACTTTCATGCAAATAGAGGTATGTACAAGAATTAAACAGCTTTTTTATGTTAATTTTAACAGCAACATGGTTCAATTACCAGACTGCGGCGTTTCTTTGGTCGGTATGGATTGGACCTAAATGTTTCTCACTATACTTTTAAAACCACTATTAAACATATTTGCTACATAAATAAATAAACAAACATTCTTGTAGGGAGATTAAATTAAAAAACACACATAACACAGCGTAATATTTATTTCATATGTATATATTGATTCACTATATTTTGAGATAGAAGAGATTTTATCAAAATAAACCTACAATTGATTTAGCAGCCCCTTTTACGAATAAATTTATTAAAAATGAGCTTTAATATAAGTTTAAAATTCAGATTGCAACTTTAATATATTTTTTTTTTAAATATCATTAACGCTTTTGCCTAATAAATATTAATGTCTGTTTTAGCAGTGCTAATTTTTATCGCAAATAAAGCTGCTTGAGAATACTGCTGATTGAAAAATAAAACGTATCCTAACGATCAGTTTAAAACCTTATGACCTAAACGAAAGTTTTATTACACATAAATAAAAAATAATACTCTCAGTAAAATAATATAGCCGAAAAACATTTCCTAATTATCACAAAAAATTAATCATAGTTTTTCTCTGTTAAGTCACTAAATCTTTGGTCTATACGGTACAACAAAAACGAACCACAGCAAGAATTAACCTCGTTCCCAATATATTATTTGACATTTATATAATCAATTTTCATTCTAGTCTAATACATCTAATGTAATTTTTGTGTCGAAAGGGATTTAAATTAAGGTCACTACTAGTCCGGTTAAATTATCACAAAGAACGTTTTTGTTTTTTCTTTCTTGTTTTAAAAGACAGGAGACAGATTTAGGGTTAGGGTTTGTAGCGTTTTGTTCCTTATTGCGGACCGGTTCGCCCGTGCCGATTTTATTATTTGCAACACCATCATTTTGCAGTCGTGGCAAACGACCATTTGTGATCCCTGAAAATGAGGAAAAATTCATTAAAAGGGGTCAATGATTGTAAAATCTCTAAGAAATCCCTCATATATTGTCAGGAATTAATGTTTAATCCCACTATTTTTGATAAGTTGTGAGGAATTTCTTAACGTTAGATAATTTAAAGGTTAGGTAATTTTTAAGGTGTTTTAAAGTGTTTACTCCGGTACCACCCATATTTGGAAGGCATTTTACAAGTTACCTCCATCGGGCTTTTACAACTTTAAATGCTTAGAACACATATAGTTGGATCAATGGATCTTTGTGTTCACGTCACTAAACTATCATTCAACTCAACACAATTGTTTCTCATCCGCTTTCTTTCTAATTTAGACAAATCAAATGAGAAAGAGTACAGAACGTAAATCTTCAATACTCGACCTACGGTCGGAGCGACAGTTATGAGTTAGACAAGGACAAACTTCCGATCGCATGTCTATGATAAACTTTCAACATCATTGTCTCCCCGTCGGGTTTTAAAATCGATTATTAAAATCCTTCCGGGAGGGTGACCGTTTTCGCAAAAATGTACTAAATATAATACATTTTTTATATAGAAGTATACTGGTATAATATATGTTTTATGTTTAGATATTAAAAAAAATTACTTGTTTTCTTCTAATGAAGAAAGGAAACCACGGCTTGTAAATAAAACAAGTTTTAATTTAGAATTTTCTGTAATAACACCTCATGTTTAGTACATTTTGTGGAAAGTTCTTTGTACATCTTAGATCTTCGTATGCAACCACAAGCAACGATGTTTGTTTATATTCTCGACTTTGCTTTGCCTTGCCAAAGAGTTTTAGAGAAATTTGATTTGTTTTGTTTTCTTATTTACTGTTCATCGTTGTGTTTTGTGTTTGGTTGAAGCTCTATTGAAATAGTTTTTTGCCAAACCTTTTTCTGTTTTACAAACAGTTCTTTTGAGAACTTATTTTGTGCCATTCGGTATTTAACCTAACATTCGAATGCGCTTGAATTTTCAAGCTCCTATGCTTGTGGGAAATTAAATCTTGTACTTAACGTCTGAAAGAGATAATAAGGGACCCCTAATTTCCTTGAATGCTATCCAAGAGGTAAATATTATTTTAATTTTTGATTAATAATTAGGAAATGTCTACCAGACTATTCATTGTGGAATTAAATTTGATAAATATGTGAATTTTAAACCTAAAACTGAATTGCAAAAAATCCTAGAATTTCAATATGCTAAATAGACTTAAAAAATTAAATTATTATGAAATATGCTATAATGAGGATGGGTAGACATAGCCTTATAATAAAAAATATAAGTTATAGTAATAATGAACATTATAAATATAGTTACATTTTTTTATTTTATTAAATAAATATTTGAACTTTGCAGAGAGTTGCTGATCTTTGAAGATAAGCCTTCAAACAGTATCAAGCATAAAAATTTTCAAAGACCGAAATGAGTTGCCCTCAACACCAGGCAAGGACTGGCCACGGAGGAAGGAAAAGACTCAAGATCTTAATGAATTTACAAAAATGGATGTTTGTAGTACATTGTATGACATGTATGCACAAAGTAAGTACAACATTATTACACTGCATCATTTTATTGCTAAACATTTTATTTTATCTTTTCAGAAAAACAAGTTACAATTCATATGCTAAAGGAAGAGCTCCATCAAAAAGAAATTCTTCACATTAATTGTGGAAGCCTTCGAACACTCCTCTTTAACCTGGGATTTAAATACCTTAGGGATGATAACAGACGTGCATTAATGGAGACAACCAATATATCTTCAATGAGGGCAGCTTTTTTCAGAAAATATATGGAAAACAAAAACTCACCATTTGCACATCAACTTGTGCTTTTGGATGAAACTTGGATCTTTTCTAAAGGCAGCAAGATGAGATCATGGCAAGACAATAGTGTTAATAGTGTTCGTAAGCCAGGTGGTTTTGATAGAAAATGTTTTATTGTGTTGCATGCTGGACATAGTGGAGGATTTATTAAAAATGTCAGTTTAATTTTTGCCTCTAAATCTAAAATTGTTAATTTAATGCGATTGAGATGATTTGGGCAGATGCCAAAAATTTTTACAATACCCATATGGGTGAAAATGGGCATAAAGATGAAAATGTACTGGATATGTGGAAAAAATCATTAGAGAAATGTACACCAGAAGTATGGAACGCTAAGGTTTGCCACACTGAAAAAATAATCAAGGACTGGTATGATAGGGAAGTCATTATTGAAGATATACCCCAAATTCTGATTAGTTTAAACAGTGAAACTAGCTCAGAAGATAGTGACAGTGATTATTCATAAGTACGTAAGAATATTTGGGTTAGGGTATAATATCCGGGTTGCTCCATTTCTTTTAGCATATTATCATAATAAGTATCTCTTATAGCACACTTAGAACATACTTAGTATTTTCCATGCTAGAGTTTTGTGTATTGTATCCATAATTAATAACGGTTCCGTCAGCATTTTCTTCTTGAACACATTGTTTAGGTGCATATGATTTTGGTGAATTTTCTATTAGAAAATTGTGCAGCACAACTGCGACCATTACTATTTTAATACTGTTTTCAGGTTCAACATTAATTGCGTCGTCGGCGACATACACATACGGCAGTTTCCTACCATTTCCTTAAAAGTATTAGAAGGTAAAAAGGTGGAGATGGTTACTGTGTTGTCAGAATTTGAATATAAATCAAAATTTTCGCATCTTGTGTTAAAAAAAGTGTTAATACAACAATTTCTGGTGATGTTCTATAGGTGACTGATAAAATTGTTGTTTCTATTACGTTAAATGAATACTCTGATTTAGCTCATAACTTAGAATAAATAGTGCTCAGATCACTGAAATATTTTGTATGTTTAATGGGTCTCCAATTGCAGAATGTCTTTATGCTCTGTGATTAACAATTACAGTAATTAATGTGATTACAATCCTAAATGAATGTATTAAAGTTGTTAAGGCCCAATTGATTTTTAAGGAAGATGCTACACCAGTGTTCTATAAGAGATACTTAAAAGTAGAATTCCTAATCTATGTTCTTGTTTGTAAAAAAAAAAGAAAAATTTGAATGGAGGTACAAATGATTCATTTTTTGTTTTTTTTTGTCAATAACTTGTTTTTAGAAATAGGACTGCAATAAAGTAAATAATAATGGTTTAAAACGCTCATGAAAACATTATAATTATGTCTCAAACCTTTATACAAAGTGTTAAAGCTTTTCATGAACTTTAAAGGAATAAAGTTCATGGAAATTTATCATTATATAATATGTATACTGTCTATTTTCGATGAAAATCTTTCTTTATTAAAAATTGTTATTAATATTTTATTGTGAAGTAAAAAAAAATCTTATGATAACTTTTATGAGATCCTAAAAGACACTGTGTATGAAGTACCTTATGTCAAAAACTTGGAATTAAAAATAAATATGTATCTCAAAAAATTCTATGAAGTACCTATTGCATTTATAAGTAGAAAAGAGGCGAGTAATTTAAAGAAATATTCTACCAGTAATAAAGAACAGCAGGTTGAAATAGACAGCAAATAGCTATAAATAAATTAGCTGCCCTAAAAGTGACAATATACTAAAAACAAATTTCAAAGAATCGCAGATTTCATCTCTGGCGAAAATCGCCGCCACGGAAATTGGGCATAAAAACCTATTATTTTTTTTAAGTTTAAAAATTAAATGCCGCCGCCACTGATGCTGGTTTGACAACTGATTGATTCATATAAACATCGACCTTGAACATGTGATGACGTAAACGCAAAGATCCATTGATTCAACTATATATTATATTTAATGTCAAGCCTAGAAGGCACAAAAATAGACCTGAAAAATCATGAAAATTAATGTCAACTCTTTAGAAAATGACCCCTGTACAAAACCCTGCAACACATAAATATATGTTTTAAATCTCAAGGAAATATAAAGAATGATGTCAAATATTCGAAAGAGATAAAAAAAATAGTTCAAATGCTTGGGAGACTTAAAAAAGGCCTCAAAAAACGAATATGAAATAACGAAAAAAAAAACCGAAAATATTATCAGGCAAATTTCTAGAAGACTAAACAATGGCCTTTAAAAGCATCGGAAACCATGAAATAGCAAACAAAAAATTAGGTTAATGCCTAGGAGACATTATAAATAATTTTACTATTTGGAAAAAATAAAAGTCTGGAAGAAGACTGCAGAATCCCTAAAGCCATGAAGATTTATGTCAAATTTCTGAAAAAAAAAACTTTAAAAATTCATGAAAAATTATTAACTGGGAGAAATAAACCACGATGGTAAAGTACCTAGAAGACACTTGATTTATCACACACTGAGAAGACACAAAATTGACTCCAGAAGCCTAAAAAACATAACAAATGCCTGGAAAATATAAGAAATGACTTCCTATTCCTGGAATAAAGTTTGCAGTTATGCAAGATAATAGGAGATATAGACTTGATATCGTTGGCTTGCTGCAAAAACTCATTAAGTCAAAAATGATAGTTTCTGGAAAAATCAATTGTTTACTAATGCGATGGTTTAGGTGGTTTTGGGAAAAAATCATTTTGTAGTTTTTAGTTTCCGGCAATAAAATATGGTTTTATGTGTTATTTCAAAACTAACAGTAAAATAATAATGAAAAAGTAGTATTTTGTCAATATCAATAATTGGAAAGAAAAATATAAAATGTGACTTAGTGAGTTTTTATTTTATGTAAAATTTTGTCAAATTACTGACTTAATGAGTTAATTTTTATAAATAAACTTGATGTTGAAAAACTAGTAAATTTTTTTTGGTTAATATACCCTTTTTTATTAAAAAAAAATACAAAACCTAATAATAAATTTTGTTAAACATAATGTAACTAAGAACTAAAACGTCTCCCCGTCTGAGTCAGAATATACAGGTTCAGGAATCACATCCTTCAATGTTGTGCTTATTGGCAGCGATTTATACCAACCATGGTACTCATTAGGAATCACTCCTTTTTCGCATAACTTTAAAAGGTCTTCTTTTTTTTTTTAACGGATATTGGCAGCATAGTTTTGTACAACTTGCTTATTTTCAAGGTACTATAGTCAATTTTTTGAGTGACTCTCGATTTTCTTTCAATATTAATGCTTTTATATTCACCAAAATAATCATAGCGGTATTCAAGAATACCAGGCTGTATTTTCTGAAATCTGAAGCACTTTAATTTCAACCAGTTTATTTTATCATTATTACAATCAGTTGTCTTATTTCTAAATAAAGTCTTGGATAAATCCAGTAAATTAAGAAATTCATTAAACTTTAACTCTTTGGTGATGAATGGATCTCCAAATTTATTTCGGTTACGTTTGGATCTAGCTCGTTTAAAAATACTTATCCAGTCATGGACTACATAAACTGGTTGATATTTTTTCTCTTTTTCAATGGCACTGTGCAGGGCATCAACCTCCATGTAGCTGTGGCCACTTTCTAAGAATTTATGCTCTATGATATCAACCGCAGTTGTTTAAACAATATAAAGAAATAGAGCAGCAATATTCTGGTTTCGGTTTTGTCCACCGCATGTATCCGAATATAAGTTTACGTGTTTTACTTCCGGCTTTAAGCCTATAAACCAATTCACTTAACATGTTTCAGGAATATTTAAATTATCTGTGAGAAAAAGTGTAAAAAATCCCAGAACGTGTGAGGATCTGCTTTTTTCGCATTCCTAGAATGAAAGTTGTATGAATGGCGTATTTATAGAAAGTGCATTTTGTCGAAGCAGAATGCTACCGATTAGGTCAATAAAAAAATAAAACTAATACTATCTGGAGTGTTTTAGAGGGTAGATCCCGTATATTTCGAAAAGAAGTGGCTGTTATACGCAATTCTGTATCCAATTTTATTACCATGCATTGTTAGCAAGTTCAAATTTTATAGCTGGTCGTCACACCAGAAATGCTGCTATGTTTTAGGTTCCAACTCACTCTGCGTAAATTGGCTCTCTCAGATGTCTCGCCTCAATAATAAATGCAAAGAAATCGACATATTTTAGTACTCAAAAAAGCAATTTAGACATTTTATTTTTTGTTAATATTAAATACTTATTAAGTTTGTAACCTGATAACATTTCGAATGTTAACTAATTTTATACAAACGATGTTATAAATAAATTAATAACTAATTAACTTACTTTCATTCGATCGACCGCTTTAGTAGCACGACCGACGGTGGTGGCACTCGTGCGGAATCGTGACAGGGCCGGCGTCTGTCCGGCAAATCCCGGATCGCTGATCGTGCTGCCGCACATCAGGGCCGAGGGCGATTTACTCAAGTCCGGACTGCTGTCCCTCGACTGCGGTCCGCTGTTCATTTTGTTCATGAAGGTTTTCGTTAAGGTGTCCCTAAATAAAACGTCTTTACATTTTTTTTTCTGTATCAAGAATGTCCTTGTAGTAGCTTGGCAAAAACTAAACCCGTTAAAACGCAAGTTGACTGTCGATGTACCTGAACGTTGAAATCGAAGTACAAGAATAGATCAACAAAGCGCCTAAAATAGAAGCGTGTCTTAACAGCACAATTTAGCAAAATACACATAAGGGAGGAGAAACGAAGTGCAAAGGCTACAATCAGGCCTATAATGATTTACACAACTGAGGATGTGAATCAACGGCTACTGAATAGAAAAAATGAACATCAACCGGATGGATGACACATGAATAAACGATGACAAATCACCCGAATGGATCGAAGATGCATAAGCAGATCTAGAAAAAGATGGAGCACAAACTTAACACCTAAATAGCTATGCCGATGAAATATTTCACGTAAAATAGACAAGGAAGAAGAAGAACAATCTTAGTTCTTAATTGCATAGACCCCTGTTTCATGAACGCTGTTAACATCTTCAGTAGTATAATTAACTAAGGACCATTCCTTGTTGTAGCAATATACGCATAAAAGTCGAATTTCATCATTTTTACTATACATTCAATGGTGAATAGAATAGAATTTCCCGTAAATGTCTATTATATATTATAAATAACCATACGTCTATTATGACCGATATGTTTCGGGTAATTTTGAAGGTTAGAATAACTTCAGACAAAAAAGAGAAGACCTAGAAAAAAATTAAAAATTACTTCAGATTCCTGGGAAGACATAAAAACTTTTATGTCAGTTCCTGGAATAAAATTGTTTTAATTGATTAAAGAAATGGAAAAGCATTATCTAATGCTAGGAATGTCTAGGCATTAAGACTACTAATACAATACAGACTGGAAGACACGAGAAATGCCTGGAACTGAACCTGAGTGCCTGAATATTATTTCCAATATCACGAAGCCAATACTTCAAAAACATGAGAAACTTATTTTCAAATGCATTACAGGCATTGGCACCATGGGAAAATGAATTCAAGGGACCAGAGGCCTGGAAGAGATATAAAATTATTTTAAAACCCTAGAGGAATGTAAAAAATGGTTTGAAATAGTTATAAAACACGCACAACCATCTATAATGATTGTAAAAATATATATTTAAATAAAAAAATGCTTGAAAGACGATTTCAATTCCTGGCAAGCCCAAATTCTAATGTCAAATGTACTTAAGGAACTTGGAAGAGTTGAAATTTTTTTTCCAATATCTGGAAGCCATGAAAAACGTATCTCTAATACCTGGAATAAACATTTCTGGAAAAAATATCCATTAAACAACTGAAATATTAAAAAAAAATATTCAAAAACATGGAATTAAATAAAAATTAAATCGAAACGCCTGGAGGACAAAAACAACTACCTTTAATGCCTGGACTAATTAAAAATAACCGTAACACATAAAAAAACGATTACTGATACCTGAAAGGCTTAAAATATAAAGTGGAATGTGGCATGAATAGCCTAAATGATGTGGAAAATTATTTTCAATATCCGTTAGCCACGAAAAACATTGTCCTAGTAGTTATCCCACCTTTTAAGAGTGACATTGAAAGCCTGGAATATGAAATTAATTATATTCCTGGAATAAAATGCCTGGAAGATCTAAGAAATTATTTAAAATTTTTTAGAAATGTAAAATATTATTTAAAATACTTTTAAACTTGTAAACAATAGATACAGGGTGGCCACTTGAAAACGAAACAGAGCCTATTTTGGGTCCCTCAGAACATTTGCGAAAAAATCCTCAGACCCGTCAATTTTTAATTCAAGGGGGAACCATTTTGGTCCGTCCCAACAGATGTACCTGGAGTTATTAGAAAATACAATTCATCCAACATTAGTGGAGATAGAAGAAAATAACAACGAGTACTTGGAAAATCGTCTAGTATTTCAGCAAGATGGGGCGCCACCCCACTATGCTGCAAGGATTCGTCAATATTTGGACCAAACGTTTCCAGGACAATGGATTGGAAGAAGAGGAGCTATTGAATGGCCTCCTCGTTCCCCGGACTTAAGCCCGTTAGATTTTTTTTATGGGGCCATTTAAAAACTAAAATTTATGCTAGTCAGCCAACATCGCTAGACCATTTGCGACAAAGAATAATTGATGAATGTCGTCAAATCACCCCAGAAATTTTGCAAAATGTACGGGAAAGGTTTGAACAAAACCTGTATTATTGTATGGAAGTCGAAGGCCAACATTTTGAACATTTACTTGATTGATTTTATCTTTAAGCCCTTTATTTAAAATTATACTTTTTAACATTTTTTTGTAACTTTTATTAGCCCCTGTATCGACTAGACAAATAGTAACGATTTAAAACTTTAGGGTTATAATCCACAAAAAAATACCTTCAAAATAAGGTATCATTCGAACCCACGTTCCATTTAAAATTTTGGGGGCCCTTGTCACCCCTGCTAGGGCTTTGCCCTCAGGGGGACGAAACTAGCACAAAAATGGTTCCCCCTTGAATCAAAAATTGACGGGTCCGAGGATTTTTTCGCAAATGTTCTGAGGGACTCAAAATAGGCTCTGTTTCGTTTTCAAATGGCCACCCTGTATTTAATGTCTGGAATAAATAAAAAATGCCTGTAAAAGATGAAAAATTATATTAAATGCCTAAAACAGAATATGAATAAAAAGAAATGCCAGGAATAAAATGAAAAATGCTGAGAATGTATTAAAGACAATTTCTAATACCCGGAAGACCCAAATCATAACGTGGAATGTAACTAGAACAGCCTGGTAGAGATGGAAAATGGAATCCAATATCCGGAAACCATGAAAAACTCTTAAATTACTAAAAGGTGATACTGCAGGCTTGGAATATAAAATCGATGAAATTTTTAGAATAAAATAAAACAATGATTTAAAATAATTAAAAGACATAAACCACTTATTTCTCACATTTGGAACAGAGCATAAATCAGATGAAGAGTTAGGAATAAACTGAAGAAGAAGGCATAAAAAACGATTTCTACTGTCTGAACGACCTAAAACATAACATCGAATGAGACTTGAACAGCCTGGAAGACATGGACAATAATTTCCAAGTCCTGGAATAATATGATTTGAAACGTCTGGAAGACAAAAAATTATATCAAATCCCTGGAGGAATGTGAACAATGATTTGAAGTATTTAAAGGGCACCAGCAACTATCTCTAATGCCTGAAATAAATAAAAAGTGCCTGAAAAATATGAAACATAATTTCTAATGCCTGGAAGATATAGAAATTCCATTCAAGATGCTTGGAATAAAGAAAAAACGTCTGAACTAAAAGAGAAACTATTTAAAACGCCTGAAAGTAAAAAAAATATTTATTCCAAGTATTTAAAGAATGATTTATCGGATTTCGGGGATAACACACCTAAATAACTATTACACCATTTATTTCGTTACCCAATATTCTATCATTCATTTTTTCTTTGTTAACAAACCTATTTAATGTAAACCAATGACCGTTATTCTCCTTATTATCTAATGATGAATTAAATACACGATGCAAGAAATAAATAGTTCTCCTTAGTATTTGACAATTTCAAAATAAAATAAAAATTCAACTTCAAATATTTGAGGGATTATTGTATGTTTCTGTTAAAAATGACTAAATGTTTCAGCATTAAATCAAGTTCATGAAACTCATCTTTTCCGTTATCAGGATTTATTCTATACTAGAGTTATCAGCAGACTTATTTGCCACTAACATATTATTTGCACGTTCATCTTACCTGTTGTCATCTTCAGGAGTACACATAATACTAGGACTAAGCAGTACCACCGGTATCGTACTAAAATGCTCCATCGGAATGTTCATTTTGGAATAACACTTGCTGCAAACGGTCCTTTTGCACAGGGAACACCTCTGGCCCCACGGTCCAAAAATCCCAAACCTAATAAAACAGCGCTCAAAACCCTTCAACAATCTAAAACCTCCGATCTGGCACTCACCTGGTTTTCAAGCACAAGAAACAAACTTTCCGACTTTCGACGTCGTGACGCACCCTGCCCTCCGTCGGCAGGGCCTCCACTTCCGCTTTAGTCAGAACCGTGCGGATGTGCACGATCTCCGCCAAAGTTAACGACAATCGATCGTCCAACGATATCGAGTCCTGCCAACTTTCCGAGTTCGTCAGTTCCTGTTGGATCTGTCGCGCCACTTCCGGTTCCATCTGGACCGTTTCCGATTCGGTACTGTTACAGGACTGTCTTGAGCCGGGTCTGGACTGCGGTACGGAGTAACATCCGGCCGGAATTTCCGTTACGCCCAAAGTGTTTCTTCGCATACCGATGGTGCAGTCTTCGGTGGTTGCCAAATCGTACGCGTCCAGGGTACCATCGCAGATTTGTTGGTACTCCGTTGACCATAAACCTTGAAATTGTTTGGGTTTGAATGTGTGAAGGATGGGTTTTTTTTTTGGGAGGGAGAGGGAGTACCTGGTTCGCTAGAATCGGGGGTTTCTGCCACTGACGGTTCGTCGTCATCGTCATCGTCGAATTGGGAATAATCTACTTTTATTAGTCTTCGACCGGCTGGTTTTGGGTTCTCCCTATCCGCGTTATATCTATAAGAGGTTCTAGAAAACGGAGATAGTTGTTGTTATATGGTTATCCTTTTATTAGTTATACTAGGACAATGGTTTCCTAGGGTTAATTAAGTAAAATAAGCCGACTTAAGATGATCTATTTTAACAAGGAGAAAATTAAGCAGCTTAAGTTAGATTCTAAAGGGTTTTAATGTTTGACTACCACATCATTTTTCAACTAAATGAAAACTGTCCTAAATGGGTCTTGGCTAACATTGGAATTGTTCCATGTTAGAAGAAAAGCTGCCTAAGGTTCATAAAGAAGGACAGCCAATCAGACTAGTGATTCTTTTGTGGATTCTTCTTGCTACAAACTTTTTCTTGGTTTAATTAAAAATCTGAAAGATTTGAGTTTTTCCACTAAGAATTTCGTCTAATTTTCAATTTTTTTAAAAAATACAAGTATACCAGACAATGCAATTCTTTAAATGTCAAAAACCCTTCTCCCTGACTTCCCAAAAAATGATTTTTCATCTCCCTGTATACTTTTTTGAAAAACGCTGAAATAGGTGTCTAATCATTTTAATTGAAGAATATTTGTGCAAATTTTCAACTCTCTAACTCTCTTGGTTTTTGAGTTATGGGCATGTTGTTGGGATTTTTTGAAAAAAAAATCACATTTTTCCAAAAAAAAATATTTTTTATCTCCCTGTATATTTTTTTGAAAAACGCTGAAATAGGTGTCTAATCATTTTAATTGAAGAATATTTGTGCAAATTTTCAACTCTCTAACTGTCTTGGTTTTTGAGTTATGGGCATGTTGTTGGGATTTTTTGAAAAAAAAATCACATTTTCCCAAAAAAAAATGATTTTTTATCTCCCTGTATATTTTTTTGAAAAACGCTGAAATAGGTGTCTAATCATTTTATTTGAAGAATATTTGTACAAATTTTCAACTCTCTAACTATCTTGGTTTTTGAGTTATGGGCATGTTGTTGGGATTTTTTTAAAAAAAAATCACATTTTCCCAAAAAAAAATATTTTTCATCTCCCTGTATATTTTTTGGAAAAACGTTGAAATAGGTGTCTAATCATTTTAATTGAAGAATATTTATGCAAATTTTCAACTCTCTAACTCTCTTGGTTTTTGAGTTATAGACATGTTGTTGGAATTTTTTGAAAAAAAAATCACATTTTCCCAAAAAAAAATATTTTTCATCTCCCTGTATATTTTTTGGAAAAACGTTGAAATAGGTGTCTAATCAATTTATTTGAAGAATATTTGTACAAATTTTCAACTCTCTAACTATCTTGGTTTTTGAGTTATGGGCATGTTGTTGGGATTTTTTTAAAAAAAAATCACATTTTCCCAAAAAAAAATATTTTTTATCTCCCTGTATATTTTTTTGAAAAACGCTGAAATAGGTGTCTAATCATTTTAATTGAAGAATATTTGTGCAAATTTTCAACTCTCTAACTGTCTTGGTTTTTGAGTTATAGACATGTTGTTGGAATTTTTTGAAAAAAAAATCACATTTTCCCAAAAAAAAATATTTTTCATCTCCCTGTATATTTTTTTGAAAAACGCTGAAATAGGTGTCTAATCATTTTAATTGAAGAATATTTATGCAAATTTTGAACTCTCTAACTCTCTTGGTTTTTGAGTTATAGACATGTTGTTGGGATTTTTTGGAAAAAAATCACATTTTTCCCAAAAAAAATTATTTCTCATCTCCCTGTAATTTTTTTGAAAAACGCTGAAATAGGTGTCTAATCAATTTATTTGAAGAATATTTGTACAAATTTTTAACTCTCTAACTCTCTTGGTTTTTGAGTTATAGACATGTTGTTGGGATTTTTTGAAAAAAAAATCACATTTTTCCAAAAAAAAATATTTTTTATCTCCCTGTATATTTTTTTGAAAAACGCTGAAATAGGTGTCTAATCATTTTATTTGAAGAATATTTGTACAAATTTTCAACTCTCTAACTATCTTGGTTTTTGAGTTATGGGCATGTTGTTGGGATTTTTTTAAAAAAAAATCACATTTTCCCAAAAAAAAATTATTTTTTATCTCCCTGTATATTTTTTTAAAAAACGCTGAAATAGGTGTCTAATCAATTTATTTGAAGAATATTTGTGCAAATTTTCAACTCTCTAACTCTCTTGGTTTTTGAGTTATAGACATGTTGTTGGGATTTTTTGGAAAAAAATCACATTTTTCCAAAAAAAAATTATTTTTCATCTCCCTGTATATTTTTTTGAAAAACGCTGAAATAGGTGTCTAATCATTTTAATTGAAGAATATTTATGCAAATTTTGAACTCTCTAACTCTCTTGGTTTTTGAGTTATAGACATGTTGTTGGGATTTTTTGGAAAAAAATCACATTTTTCCCAAAAAAAATTATTTCTCATCTCCCTGTAATTTTTTTGAAAAACGCTGAAATAGGTGTCTAATCAATTTATTTGAAGAATATTTGTACAAATTTTTAACTCTCTAACTCTCTTGGTTTTTGAGTTATAGACATGTTGTTGGGATTTTTTGAAAAAAAAAATCACATTTTCCCAAAAAAAATTATTTTTTATCTTCCTGTATATTTTTTTGAAAAACGCTGAAATAGGTGTCTAATCATTTTAATTGAAGAATATTTGTGCAAATTTTCAACTCTCTAACTGTCTTGGTTTTTGAGTTATGGGCATGTTGTTGGGATTTTTTGAAAAAAAAATCACATTTTCCCAAAAAAAAATGATTTTTTATCTCCCTGTATATTTTTTTGAAAAACGCTGAAATAGGTGTCCAATCATTTTATTTGAAGAATATTTGTACAAATTTTCAACTCTCTAACTATCTTGGTTTTTGAGTTATGGGCATGTTGTTGGGATTTTTTTAAAAAAAAATCACATTTTTCCAAAAAAAAATATTTTTTATCTCCCTGTATATTTTTTTGAAAAACGCTGAAATAGGTGTCTAATCATTTTATTTGAAGAATATTTGTACAAATTTTCAACTCTCTAACTGTCTTGGTTTTTGAGTTATGGGCATGTTGTTGGGATTTTTTGAAAAAAAAATCACATTTTTCCAAAAAAAAATATTTTTTATCTCCCTGTATATTTTTTTGAAAAACGCTGAAATAGGTGTCTAATCATTTTATTTGAAGAATATTTGTACAAATTTTCAACTCTCTAACTATCTTGGTTTTTGAGTTATGGGCATGTTGTTGGGATTTTTTTAAAAAAAAATCACATTTTCCCAAAAAAAAATTATTTTTTATCTCCCTGTATATTTTTTTAAAAAACGCTGAAATAGGTGTCTAATCAATTTATTTGAAGAATATTTGTGCAAATTTTCAACTCTCTAACTCTCTTGGTTTTTGAGTTATAGACATGTTGTTAGGATTTTTTGAAAAAAAAATCACATTTTCCCAAAAAAAATTATTTTTCATCTCCCTGTATATTTTTTTGAAAAACGCTGAAATAGGTGTCTAATCATTTTAATTGAAGAATATTTATGCAAATTTTTAACTCTCTAACTCTCTTGGTTTTTGAGTTATAGACATGTTGTTGGGATTTTTTGGAAAAAAATCACATTTTTCCAAAAAAAAATTATTTTTTATCTCCCTGTATATTTTTTTAAAAAACGCTGAAATAGGTGTCTAATCAATTTATTTGAAGAATATTTGTGCAAATTTTCAACTCTCTAACTCTCTTGGTTTTTGAGTTATAGACATGTTGTTGGGATTTTTTGGAAAAAAATCACATTTTTCCCAAAAAAAATTATTTCTCATCTCCCTGTAATTTTTTTGAAAAACGCTGAAATAGGTGTCTAATCAATTTATTTGAAGAATATTTGCACAAATTTTTAACTCTCTAACTCTCTTGGTTTTTGAGTTATAGACATGTTGTTGGGATTTTTTGGAAAAAAATCACATTTTTCCCAAAAAAAATTATTTCTCATCTCCCTGTAATTTTTTTGAAAAACGCTGAAATAGGTGTCTAATCATTTTAATTGAAGAATATTTATGCAAATTTTTAACTCTCTAACTCTCTTGGTTTTTGAGTTATAGACATGTTGTTGGGATTTTTTGGAAAAAAATCACATTTTTCCAAAAAAAAATTATTTTTTATCTCCCTGTATATTTTTTTAAAAAACGCTGAAATAGGTGTCTAATCAATTTATTTGAAGAATATTTGTGCAAATTTTCAACTCTCTAACTCTCTTGGTTTTTGAGTTATAGACATGTTGTTGGGATTTTTTGGAAAAAAATCACATTTTTCCCAAAAAAAATTATTTCTCATCTCCCTGTAATTTTTTTGAAAAACGCTGAAATAGGTGTCTAATCAATTTATTTGAAGAATATTTGCACAAATTTTTAACTCTCTAACTCTCTTGGTTTTTGAGTTATAGACATGTTGTTGGGATTTTTTGGAAAAAAATCACATTTTTCCAAAAAAAAATTATTTTTTATCTCCCTGTATATTTTTTTAAAAAACGCTGAAATAGGTGTCTAATCAATTTATTTGAAGAATATTTGTGCAAATTTTGAACTCTCTAACTCTCTTGGTTTTTGAGTTATAGACATGTTGTTAGGATTTTTTGAAAAAAAAATCACATTTTCCCAAAAAAAATTATTTTTCATCTCCCTGTATATTTTTTTGAAAAACGCTGAAATAGGTGTCTAATCATTTTAATTGAAGAATATTTATGCAAATTTTCAACTCTCTAACTCTCTTGGTTTTTGAGTTATAGACATGTTGTTGGGATTTTTTGAAAAAAAAATCACATTTTTCCAAAAAAAAATTATTTTTCATCTCCCTGTATATTTTTTTGAAAAACGCTGAAATAGGTGTCTAATCATTTTAATTGAAGAATATTTATGCAAATTTTCAACTCTCTAACTCTCTTGGTTTTTGAGTTATAGACATGTTGTTGGAATTTTTTGAAAAAAAAATCACATTTTCCCAAAAAAAAATATTTTTCATCTCCCTGTATATTTTTTGGAAAAACGTTGAAATAGGTGTCTAATCATTTTAATTGAAGAATATTTATGCAAATTTTCAACTCTCTAACTTTCTTGGTTTTTGAGTTATAGACATGTTGTTGGAATTTTTTGAAAAAAAAATCACATTTTCCCAAAAAAAAATATTTTTCATCTCCCTGTATATTTTTTGGAAAAATGCTGAAATAGGTGTCTAATCAATTTATTTGAAGAATATTTGTGCAAATTTTCAACTCTCTAACTCTCTTGGTTTTTGAGTTATAGACATGTTGTTGGGATTTGTTGAAGAAAATATCACATTTTCCTAAAAAAAATTATTTTTCATCTCCCTGTATATTTTTTTGAAAAACGCTGAAATAGGTGTCTAATCATTTTATTTGAAGAATATTTGTACCAATTTTCAACTCTCTAACTCTCTTGGTTTTTGAGTTATAGACATGTTGTTGAGATTTTTTGAAAAAAAAACCACATTTTCCCAAAAAAAATTATTTTTTATCTCCCTGTATATTTTTTTGAAAAACGCTGAAATAGGTGTCTAATCAATTTATTTGAAGAATATTTGTACAAATTTTCAACTCTCTAACTCTCTTGGTTTTTGAGTTATAGACATGTTGTTAAGATTTTTTGAAAAAAAAACCACATTTTCCCAAAAAAAATTATTTTTTATCTCCCTGTATATTTTTTTGAAAAACGCTGAAATAGGTGTCTAATCAATTTATTTGAAGAATATTTGTGCAAATTTTCAAATCTCTAACTCTCTTGGTTTTTGAGATATAGACATGTTGGGAGTTTTTGAAAAAAAAATCACATTTTCCCAAAAAAAAATTATTTTTTATCTCCCTGTATATTTTTTTAAAAAACGCTGAAATAGGTGTCTAATCAATTTATTTGAAGAATATTTGTGCAAATTTTCAACTCTCTAACTCTCTTGGTTTTTGAGTTATAGACATGTTGTTGGGATTTGTTGAAGAAAATATCACATTTTCCCAAAAAAAATTATTTTTCATCTCCCTGTATATTTTTTTGAAAAACGCTGAAATAGGTGTCTAATCATTTTAATTGAAGAATATTTATGCAAATTTTGAACTCTCTAACTCTCTTGGTTTTTGAGTTATAGACATGTTGTTAGGATTTTTTGAAAAAAAAATCACATTTTCCCAAAAAAAATTATTTTTCATCTCCCTGTATATTTTTTTGAAAAACGCTGAAATAGGTGTCTAATCATTTTAATTGAAGAATATTTATGCAAATTTTGAACTCTCTAACTCTCTTGGTTTTTGAGTTATAGACATGTTGTTAGGATTTTTTGAAAAAAAAATCACATTTTCCCAAAAAAAATTATTTTTCATCTCCCTGTATATTTTTTTGAAAAACGCTGAAATAGGTGTCTAATCATTTTAATTGAAGAATATTTATGCAAATTTTGAACTCTCTAACTCTCTTGGTTTTTGAGTTATAGACATGTTGTTAGGATTTTTTGAAAAAAAAATCACATTTTCCCAAAAAAAATTATTTTTCATCTCCCTGTATATTTTTTTGAAAAACGCTGAAATAGGTGTCTAATCATTTTAATTGAAGAATATTTATGCAAATTTTGAACTCTCTAACTCTCTTGGTTTTTGAGTTATAGACATGTTGTTAGGATTTTTTGAAAAAAAAATCACATTTTCCCAAAAAAAATTATTTTTCATCTCCCTGTATATTTTTTTGAAAAACGCTGAAATAGGTGTCTAATCATTTTAATTGAAGAATATTTATGCAAATTTTGAACTCTCTAACTCTCTTGGTTTTTGAGTTATAGACATGTTGTTAGGATTTTTTGAAAAAAAAATCACATTTTCCCAAAAAAAATTATTTTTCATCTCCCTGTATATTTTTTTGAAAAACGCTGAAATAGGTGTCTAATCATTTTAATTGAAGAATATTTATGCAAATTTTGAACTCTCTAACTCTCTTGGTTTTTGAGTTATAGACATGTTGTTAGGATTTTTTGAAAAAAAAATCACATTTTCCCAAAAAAAATTATTTTTCATCTCCCTGTATATTTTTTTGAAAAACGCTGAAATAGGTGTCTAATCATTTTAATTGAAGAATATTTATGCAAATTTTGAACTCTCTAACTCTCTTGGTTTTTGAGTTATAGACATGTTGTTAGGATTTTTTGAAAAAAAAATCACATTTTCCCAAAAAAAATTATTTTTCATCTCCCTGTATATTTTTTTGAAAAACGCTGAAATAGGTGTCTAATCATTTTAATTGAAGAATATTTATGCAAATTTTGAACTCTCTAACTCTCTTGGTTTTTGAGTTATAGACATGTTGTTAGGATTTTTTGAAAAAAAAATCACATTTTCCCAAAAAAAATTATTTTTCATCTCCCTGTATATTTTTTTGAAAAACGCTGAAATAGGTGTCTAATCATTTTAATTGAAGAATATTTATGCAAATTTTGAACTCTCTAACTCTCTTGGTTTTTGAGTTATAGACATGTTGTTAGGATTTTTTGAAAAAAAAATCACATTTTCCCAAAAAAAATTATTTTTCATCTCCCTGTATAATTTTTTGAAAAACGCTGAAATAGGTGTCTAATCATTTTAATTGAAGAATATTTATGCAAATTTTCAACTCTCTAACTCTCTTGGTTTTTGAGTTATAGACATGTTGTTGGGATTTTTTGAAAAAAAAATCACATTTTTCCAAAAAAAAATTATTTTTCATCTCCCTGTATATTTTTTTGAAAAACGCTGAAATAGGTGTCTAATCATTTTAATTGAAGAATATTTATGCAAATTTTCAACTCTCTAACTCTCTTGGTTTTTGAGTTATAGACATGTTGTTGGAATTTTTTGAAAAAAAAATCACATTTTCCCAAAAAAAAATATTTTTCATCTCCCTGTATATTTTTTGGAAAAACGTTGAAATAGGTGTCTAATCATTTTAATTGAAGAATATTTATGCAAATTTTCAACTCTCTAACTTTCTTGGTTTTTGAGTTATAGACATGTTGTTGGAATTTTTTGAAAAAAAAATCACATTTTCCCAAAAAAAAATATTTTTCATCTCCCTGTATATTTTTTGGAAAAATGCTGAAATAGGTGTCTAATCAATTTATTTGAAGAATATTTGTGCAAATTTTCAACTCTCTAACTCTCTTGGTTTTTGAGTTATAGACATGTTGTTGGGATTTGTTGAAGAAAATATCACATTTTCCTAAAAAAAATTATTTTTCATCTCCCTGTATATTTTTTTGAAAAACGCTGAAATAGGTGTCTAATCATTTTATTTGAAGAATATTTATGCAAATTTTCAACTCTCTAACTCTCTTGGTTTTTGAGTTATAGACATGTTGTTGGAATTTTTTGAAAAAAAAATCACATTTTCCCAAAAAAAAATATTTTTCATCTCCCTGTATATTTTTTGGAAAAACGTTGAAATAGGTGTCTAATCATTTTAATTGAAGAATATTTATGCAAATTTTCAACTCTCTAACTTTCTTGGTTTTTGAGTTATAGACATGTTGTTGGAATTTTTTGAAAAAAAAATCACATTTTCCCAAAAAAAAATATTTTTCATCTCCCTGTATATTTTTTGGAAAAATGCTGAAATAGGTGTCTAATCAATTTATTTGAAGAATATTTGTGCAAATTTTCAACTCTCTAACTCTCTTGGTTTTTGAGTTATAGACATGTTGTTGGGATTTGTTGAAGAAAATATCACATTTTCCTAAAAAAAATTATTTTTCATCTCCCTGTATATTTTTTTGAAAAACGCTGAAATAGGTGTCTAATCATTTTATTTGAAGAATATTTGTACCAATTTTCAACTCTCTAACTCTCTTGGTTTTTGAGTTATAGACATGTTGTTGAGATTTTTTGAAAAAAAAACCACATTTTCCCAAAAAAAATTATTTTTTATCTCCCTGTATATTTTTTTGAAAAACGCTGAAATAGGTGTCTAATCAATTTATTTGAAGAATATTTGTACAAATTTTCAACTCTCTAACTCTCTTGGTTTTTGAGTTATAGACATGTTGTTAAGATTTTTTGAAAAAAAAACCACATTTTCCCAAAAAAAATTATTTTTTATCTCCCTGTATATTTTTTTGAAAAACGCTGAAATAGGTGTCTAATCAATTTATTTGAAGAATATTTGTGCAAATTTTCAAATCTCTAACTCTCTTGGTTTTTGAGATATAGACATGTTGGGAGTTTTTGAAAAAAAAATCACATTTTCCCAAAAAAAAATTATTTTTTATCTCCCTGTATATTTTTTTAAAAAACGCTGAAATAGGTGTCTAATCAATTTATTTGAAGAATATTTGTGCAAATTTTCAACTCTCTAACTCTCTTGGTTTTTGAGTTATAGACATGTTGTTGGGATTTGTTGAAGAAAATATCACATTTTCCCAAAAAAAATTATTTTTCATCTCCCTGTATATTTTTTTGAAAAACGCTGAAATAGGTGTCTAATCATTTTATTTGAAGAATATTTGTACCAATTTTCAACTCTCTAACTCTCTTGGTTTTTGAGTTATAGACATGTTGTTGAGATTTTTTGAAAAAAAAACCACATTTTCCCAAAAAAAATTATTTTTTATCTCCCTGTATATTTTTTTGAAAAACGCTGAAATAGGTGTCTAATCATTTTATTTGAAGAATATTTGTACCAATTTTCAACTCTCTAACTCTCTTGGTTTTTGAGTTATAGACATGTTGTTGGGATTTTTTGAAGAAAATATCACATTTTCCCAAAAAAAATTATTTTTCATCTCCCTGTATATTTTTTTGAAAAACGCTGAAATAGGTGTCTAATCATTTTATTTGAAGAATATTTGTACCAATTTTCAACTCTCTAACTCTCTTGGTTTTTGAGTTATAGACATGTTGGGATTTTTTGAAAAAAAAAATCACATTTTCCCAAAAAAAATTATTTTTAATCTTCCTGTATATTTTTTTGAAAAACGCTGAAATAGGTGTCTAATCAATTTATTTGAAGAATATTTGTACAAATTTTCAACTCTCTAACTCTCTTGGTTTTTGAGTTATAGACATGTTGTTGGGATTTTTTGAACAAAAAAATCACATTTTCCCAAAAAAATTATTTTTTATCTTCCTGTATATTTTTTTGAAAAACGCTGAAATAGGTGTCTAATCAATTTATTTGAAGAATATTTGTGCAAATTCTCAACTCTCTAACTCTCTTGGTTTTTGAGTTATAGACATGTTGTTGGGATTTTTTGAAAAAAAAAATCACATTTTCCCAAAAAAATTATTTTTCATCTTCCTGTATATTTTTTTGAAAAACGCTGAAATAGGTGTCTAATCATTTTATTTGAAGAACATTTGTACAAATTTTCAACTCTCTAACTCTCTTGGTTTTTGAGTTATAGACATGTTGTTGGGATTTTTTTAAAAAAAAATCACATTTCCCCAAAAAAAATTATTTTTTATCTCCCTGTATATTTTTTCGAAAAACGCTGAAATAGGTGTCTAATCATTTTATTTGAAGAATATTTGTACAAATTTTCAACTCTCTAACTTTCTTCGTTTTTCAGTTAAGGCAAAAACTATACTTGAAAAATCCGTTCAATAGCTTTAGTGGAAAAAAATTTAACTGCCCGGAATTAAGAAACCATTACCTACAGGCACTTAAAATTAAATAAAATAAGAAAAAAATGAGGTAAAAGAAGCTCTTTTTCCGAACCTACGTTCATATGAACATTTCTCTTTTTTTTTCACGTTTTCTATCTACTCTAGAAGTTTGTAACATGATCAACGGAACACCTTGTACATAGAGACTGAATATTTCAAACTATCCATTTTATCGAATTAGTCATTTTTTAATGGAGTAATCTAAATAAACTTCATACCTTGGCATTGGAACGGGTCGTAACTTTCGTCCCTTCTTAATAGACAGTAAAAGTTGTTCCCTGGGCGTTAAAGCGACTCTTGGCTGTGGAGGCAGTTTTCGGTCGGCCGCTTTACGTAACGGCGGCCTAGACCTGGAAATTTATAAAGTGTCCCTCTACTCTTTTATCCGAATAGACCAAGAATTCTTTAGTTTTTTAGAATTTCTTTAATAAAAAGCCTTATGTAAAAAGCAGAATCATATTAACTGTCTGGAGTAGGATAAAAAATGGAATCTTGGTGAGAGGTGAAAAATTCCTCCAAGATACAGGAATGGTTGAAAAATTATTAAAATTATATTTAGACTTTTTGTCCAATTTTCCAGGGATTTATTCCTTAAGAAATACATGTTCCAGGCATTAGGAGTAATTTTCCATATATATTTCAGGTATTTGTGTGTCTTCCGGTGTTATAGAGTAATTTTTTATTTTATTTCAGGCTTTCGGAATATATTTATTTTATTTTAAGCATTTGAAGTAGTCTATATCACTTTGAGGCATGAAAAATGGCTGCAGAAGCCTGGAATAAAATATCAGATGACTGAGAAGTAAATTAAAATATTAAACACCTTAAAACATTTAAAAAATTGAAAATGGAATCCTGGGAGAGATGAAAAGTTATTCCAGATGCCAGGAGGGTACAAAAACAGTATTTCAATTACCTGGAATTACAATAATATTAATTTTGGAAGCCTGGAATTAAATTAAGAAGAAGATGCTAACATCAGAAGCGAAACACGTGTCGAGAATAAAATAGTCAATTAGTGGTAAAACTGTTTTGTGATTTCCCCTTAACGCTTTATAATAAACAAAACTTACCTGATAAAATCTAAAATGATAGCATGAGCATCTTTGGACACCCTATTGGGAATATCCCCGTTAACCATAATCTTCCTTAAATTGTATTTGCAATTCCTGATATCTTTCATGAGTATTTCATAAGGAGTCAGCTCATACTCTATCGGGGCCTTGCTATAGTTCACTTTCTTCAACTTGACCCCTATAATAAACACTTAAAAGTTTTCGAAACATTAATACGAAATCTACTGGTTAACCATGCAACTAATTCAATGTGTTACCTGTTCTCAATTCCCCCATTACTTGAACCCAAAACTTGGCCCAATCGGTGAACTTCAGTTCGTCCAAGTTCGAGTTTGTTGAGCTCGACGGTAACCCGATTGTGCCCTGAGCGACCTTTTCCAAGAAAGTTGACAGTTCTATGGCCTCGGCCACTAAAGCTCTCACTACGGCTTTATAGTGAGCTTCCGCTTGGGCTTTTGTGAGGGTGCCCAAATGCGCCTCGCATCTGCTAATAACTTCCGTCAAAGGAACCCGATTTTGTTCGCCGTTACACTTCGAAGTACCCGCTTCAAAATGCTCTTCTGAATCCCTTTCGATGCCTGATGTACAATAACGAAATAAATTGAATAAAACTTTGCTCAAAGAACAATTATTATTACAGTACCTTCATCGTCTGTTTCGTGATGTGTCTGTGAGATATTGTTGAAATCGTCGGTTATCATGTCGGTAATTAACTGCTCGAGCTCGTTACTGATGATCACCTCTTCGCCCTCGTTCATCTCGTGGTCCAAAGTGGCGTAGATCACTACGCCGATACCCGCCACTACATCTTTCTCGCATCTATAGGAAAAAGACGATTTCGGTTCAGTTTATTGAATGCCACAGTAAATTTACATTTACCCTCATAAAAGTGGAAATATATTCAATGGAATTTGAATATTTTGCATCTGGGTCAAACGGTTAATTTATAGGAAGTAATATAAGGAGGAAACAGGAAGCAGTTTATGAAGGTTATGTGGGCCGAGTTTTGGGGGAAATTCAAAAAGAAGGTTATTGTTGGGTTTTTATGGTGATTCAATTATTGCAATATGGATTTTTAAATTTTGTCAAGGAGAATTATTTAGGGCTGCAAAAACTCACTGCTTTCAAACCCACATTTTGCCATTATCGAGTCATGGGATCTGTTTTTAAAGAAAGTTCAATCATACCTTATTGGCACCTATTTTTGTCAGTCAGATGTGTAAGGTATATTTATGCCGCAAACAATGGGGAGCATTGCAGAAGAGTTTTTTTAACTCTTTACCATTTAGTTATTCTGCAAACAGTTACTCTGATTTAAAAATATCACCAAAAACTGAAGTAACACTCTTTACTATTATAATAATAATATGTAATACTCCACTAATCTTTAGGTGTGTCTGTGGATTTTCTGGGTGTTAGATTGGATAGTGGTTTGACGTGGCAAGGTCACATAGATGAATTGTCAACCAAATTATCAAGGTGTACTTTCCTGATTCGCAATTTGTCTGGGTCTGTCTCCGCAGGTACTCTCAGGACAGCTTACTTTGGATATTTTCACTCTCTAATGACGTATAACTTACTAAACTGGGGTCATTCAGCGCATATGCCCAGGATTTTTGCATTGCGACGTCGATGTCTGCGAGTGATTGCGCAGATTGGATACAGGGATTGTTGTAGGGTCCACTTCAGGCTTCTGAGAGTTCTCACCTTACCAAGCGCCTTCATACTTCTGTGCCTTGTATTCATTAGGGAAAACCTACCCAGGTTTGCGACTCATGCTAGCACTCACAGTCATGACACGAGAAATAACGGCTCCTTGGTGGCACCATTTAGGAGACTCGAGCGTACCCGTAATGGCGTGCCTCTTAATGCTTATAAGACAAAGGTAAAACATTTTTTAGTCACCAATGCTTTTTATTCATTTGAGGAATTCCTGAGCTCAAATTTCAGTGCTATTGCATAGGCTGGGTCTCTTGACTTTTAGTGTTAAGTGTTTTTAAGCATTACTTTTTAGGCTTATATGTGTTTTATTTTTGTTCTTAGGTAAAACGAATTTTACAGTTTAATACTTTTATTTGGAGTTATATTTTTGACTGACTTGTGTAAAAGCTTTATACTTTTTGGCATGAATAAATAAATAAATAAAATAAATACTATAATAGGTACTCTCTTTGTTTGGCCAGACACTAACTTAAAAACTTCTTGTTTATGTGTTACTGTTTTATGTTGATCCATTGATGCTATTTCTATCTTAATATTTGCTTTTATTATTTTTGTAAGTCTTATCCTAGAAATGTAAGTAGCATATAAAACATTTCCTAGTTTGTCCTTCAAAATTGCAGAAATTCCCTCAGTCCCTTGCTTTCGGGGGCAATGCAGGAATGCTTAGAACAAGGAAAGATACCAGAAGAATGGAAACATTCAATTGTGACACCACTGTTCAAGAAGGGAGACCGGAACAAACCGGAAAACTACAGAACTATCAGCCTCACATGCAATCCACTGAAATCTATGGAGAAAGTAATAGTTAAGGAGCTCATAGCATTCTTTCTGGAGAATGGTTTGATACCTGCCTCTCAACATGGATTTTTGCCTAAACGTTCAACAACAACAAACCTTTTAGAGTGTTTGAATGACTGGACAAAAAATCACGACAATGGCCAGCCAACAGACATAATAATATATCTTGACTATGAAAAGGCATTTGATAAAGTCCTGCACAAGCTGGAGCATTTTGGAGTCAGAGGAAAGCTGCTTGATCTGATCAAGGTATTACTGAATGAGAGATTCTACCAGGTTATAGTCAATGGGGAGCTGTCCAGTCCACATCGTGTGAGCAGCGGCGTTATCCAGGGATCAATAGTTGGCCCAGTGCTTTTTACATCATATTTGTTTGATCTAGTTGGACTTATAAAGATGGACAAAAGTCTGTTTACAGGTGACTGCAAAATATATGCTAATCCTCTAACCAGCGCAGCACTGCTCCAGGCAGACCTGCAAAATGTTGAGATGTGGTCAAGGCAATGGGGTATGAAACTAAACACATCCAAATGAACAGTGTTGAGGATCGGTCCAGATAATCCTGATAATGAATATTTTCTGGATGGATGTGCCTTAAAATCAGTGAATGAACAAAATGATCTAGGAGTCCTAATAACGTTAGACCTAAAATGGGAACGTCATATAACCATCAGAATTTGTAAAAAAGCAAACTCGCTAGTCTATCTGATAAAACAAGCTTTTAGGGACCATTCTATTGAAATGATACCCACTCTATACAAAAGTTACATAAGACCAAAAATAGAATATACCTTTGTTGTATGGAACCCATATTATATTAAAGATATAGACCAATTGGAGAAATTACAGTGCAAAGTTACAAAAATCTCTTACGAATTAAACGAGGTGCCATATCCAGAAAGATTAATCAGGTTTGGTTTGACCACTCTCAGAGAGCGAAGACATAGAGGCGATCTCATTGAAACCTACAAGATTACCAGTGGTTATTACCAGTGCAATTTGGCGAACCTTTTCCACTATAGCCAAAACCATCATCTCTGAGGACATACAAGGAAGCTTGAAAAAGAAAGAACGGCACAACTTCCCAGAAAAAGCTTTGTAACAAATCGTGCAGTGCACTTGTGGAACTCGTTAAATCAGGAAACGGTGACGGCCCCAAATACGAATATCTTCAAGGATCGCGTTGATGTTGAGCTGGGACAAAATTCGGAGAGAATGATCCACTACTGCATGTGAGCAGGTTCACCTACTCAAGCCTGAAACATACGGAAGAAACAATAGCTTCATCGGTCTCACCGCCTGCTATTGTCAACATAATAATAATAATAGTATACTAAGCTTTATCAATAAGATCTAATTTCTTTTAAGAATAGAGGTTAGTTTGAATTTGACTTATCATTTTTAAAATAGCCCTCCTAGGATGGAATCTGTCTCAAGTAGTTCCTAAATACAAACATTACTACTCCAAAACTGTTAAAGAAATTCACTTTGGAACATTCCACCAAAGGACTATTAATGTATAAATATTCTGAAAATAGGGAGAATGTTCTCTTAAGGTAATGGCTAAGGAATTGTTTTTTATTGCAATTTTCATAATTTCTTTTATCATTATTAGTGTAGTTTTTCTATAAACTCTGATTTTGATACTGATTTCTATATAATGGTTTCATTTAATTATTAGTGTCTGCATCATCTGGAAATAGTGTTTTTCAAGTTTTATCACTCACTCATCACAATAATTAGAGAACAATCATAGGATGTCATAAATGAAAACAAGGATAGAATATGTTATGCTCGTTAATGTTTGCATTGCACTTAAGGTTCTAAATAGCACTGTTAGAAGTTCAGAATCATTCCCTTTTGCAGAACAATGCATTTAATAAATGCTCCTATTAACAAAATAGCTTTTACAGTGAACAGATTTGCAAAAGATTTTTATTTTTAGGTACTTCTTTAACTCAATTTAAGTCTTCAGCTAGGGAACTATTTTGGCATAGGATCCTAGCATTGATTTTTAGATTATGCTCAGCCAAGTATGATTTATTAGCATTAAAGTTATTACTTAAGATTCCTGTTCCTATATATTTTATTAAATAAACCATTTAAAGCAGAAGGGCTTTCCGATATTCAAGAGGAAAAAAGTTATACTCTCAATTGTGTCAAGGTAAGTTATTGACCTACGGAGACCTACTCCAGGGCTGCCTAGGGGCCAAATCTATTAAATGTAACATACCTTAACAGTTCCCTAGGGGTATCCTTAGCCAAACTAGTGTTTTCATGTATCGTTCCATCGCTTCTTAAAAAAACATGCTGTACCTCAGTAATGTTATGGATGTGTTGGTTTTTGGCAGCCAGTGACTCGGAATAATATTTGGAAATTTGATAACAAAGTGCCCACGCGTGTTCCTCTTTGATACACGAATTGAACGAGTTTAAGATGTCACTTAAACACACGCTACCATCCGAATTAATGTTGCATTTCCCTTTACGGGACATTATATTTTGTTGTTTTGTTATTTTCTGGGTGAATTACATGGAATTTTGACGCTTTGACATTTCGGGTTTAACCTTAAAAAAAAAATCGATGGGGGCACTGACGTCATACGTCATTGCACTCCCACGGTTGTGGGCGGGTTTGCCGAATTAATTTACTTATTTATTTATTATCAAGAGTAATAAATTATCGTAGAAATATTTAGCATTCTATACTGACTTTTTGGGTTGTTTAACTAATTATTTAAAAATTCTTAAATATATTTGTTACATCTAGCGCCATCTCTTCGATTAAGAGCATCACTGTAATAGGGTGAAGAAGAAATCTACGCTTCATCGTATTAAATATAGGTGCCCCCAGGAGTTCAATAAGTCTAATCCTTATTCACAAAAAATATAAAATTAGGCCTCATTTTCCGCAAAAATTAATTTAAATTCTTATATCACGAAGCAATGAAAAATATTGGTTATATTCGTCTATGGCTAACTTCACTCCGCTCAAAAATATACATCTGACAGTCAATCAACTGTAACTCTAACCTAACCTCACTTTTTTTGAAACTAACCTATTTTCAGCTGACCAGTGTTTTTCTTTTTATATTATTATGTTTTAATTCTTAAAAAAAGATGCCAGAAATGCAAACTATGAATAAGGATCTTTTTGGTGATTCCTCGGTATACCAGAAACCCATTAAAGAAATCGAGGTGTGCACTATATCCCGTTGTTAAAACTCTTATTGTACTACAAATATTCTTATAAAATGTATGCCTTATTTTAGGAAAAATGGAAACTCGTGCCCGCGTTCCTTAAAGTTAAGGGTCTCGTTAAGCAACACATCGACTCCTTTAATTATTTCATAAATGTAGAAATCAAGAAAATCGTCGAGGCCAATAATAGGGTTACTTGCGATGCTGACCCACTGTTCTATATCAAGTAAATACATTATTCGATTATGCTTTTATTCCATATTGAGCTTCCTTATACTTACACTTTATTATCAACATTTTTCATTATTCCTCTAGATACACCAATGTTCATGTAGGCACCCCGGATGTTGACGAAGGATTTAACATAAGCAAAGCAACTACACCCCATGAATGCCGATTAAGAGACATGACTTATTCGGCCCCAATATCCGTTGATATTGAATACACCAGGGGCACTCAGAGAGTTGCTAAAACCGGCCTACTGATTGGAAGGTATTAAACACTTTAAATTGAAAACCGCTTTATTATATTAAAGGTTTATTTAGGATGCCAATAATGTTGAAATCTTCCAATTGTGTACTGAGTAACAAGTCAGAATTCGAGCTGGCCAAAATGAACGAGTGCCCATTAGATCCCGGAGGTTATTTTGTGGTAAAGGGCCAAGAAAAAGTGATTTTGATCCAGGAACAATTGTCAAAAAACCGGATGCTTGTCGAGGTGGGCAAGTGGGGAATCCAGTGTCAAGTAACCAGTTCGACCCATGAAAAAAAGTCTAGGACTTTGGTGTTTGTTAAGGGGAATAAATATTTTATGGGCCATAATAGTTTTACTGATGTGAGTCAAGGTGAATGCCAATAAACATTAATTTATTCGGTTTTTGTTGTAGCCAATTCCAGTAGCAATAGTGTTTAAGGCAATGGACATAGTAAGTGATAAAGAGATCTGTGAACTAATTGGGATACCTGATATTCATAAAATCACCCCCACACTGGAGGAATGCCACAAATTGAAGATTTATACACAAGAGGCCGCCCTCAAGTATTTGGGGAGTAAATTAGTAGCAAAAAGGTATGTGTTATAATTTTGTATATTTAGCATGAATCTCATGATAATTGTCGAGTGTTGTTACAGTTTTCTGGTGCTCTTTACACAATTTTCAGATGATTGGTAACTTTGAAATATTTGTTAAATCAATTCAAAACAAGCTTAATTTAAAATTAATAAAAAAACAGAATAAAAACATTTCAGAAAAGGAGGAAAATCAAAAGCTACATGCAAAAACATACACTTATTTCCACAAAACATTAAGCATAAAACTCTTTTAGGTTACAGTAGGCCTCTGTCAAATCCTTTTTAAGCTTATGGCTAAAGCATTTTGTGTTGAGCGTAAATGTTGCATGGTAGCTGATTGAATACCTTTATTTGCTAATTTTAAATAATGGCTTAGAGACTGCTGATTTAACTTTGCTCTTTGCTTTTTTGAACACAAACATCACATAGTTTACAAGTTTTTGTTTTATCCAAGTGTTTTTTGAATTTTTTCACCTGTGCAACTGCCTGGAAAAGTTGTTTCTTTTATATTGAAGTCTCAAGAAGCTAATTTTGACAAGGGAATTCAGTTTTGGTCAAAAAACCAAACAAAATTATTGTTTTGAATTACCTAATTTATGTATTCTTATAGCATATATGCAATATTACCTTGCATGTGTTAAACAACATATTTATAGGTATGCCACGTCAGCATCTAAGGTGAAAACCCCTACAGATGAAGCAAGGGACTTATTAGCCACCACTGTGCTGGCCCATGTCCCTGTAGAAGAGTTCGAGTTTCGTTTTAAAGCGGTTTATTTAGGTTTAATGGTAAATATTATGTAAAATTTCAATATCGGATTGAACTTTTTACCTTATTTAGATTAAGCGAGTGATTCAAGCCCAATCAAATAACCAGTTCCTGGACGATAGGGACTATTACGGTAATAAAAGGATGGAGTTGGCGGGATCCCTAATATCCCTCATGTTCGAAGACGTATTCAAGCGATTCAACTTTGAATTGAAATCCATCGCCGAAAAAACGATACCGAAAATCAGAGCAACCCAGTTCGATGTGGTCAAGTATATGAGATCCGAGCTGATCACTAATTGTCTGGTTTTCGCTATTTCAACTGTAAATAGAGCCCCCCTATTAAGTCGTTTATTATTTTAATTAGAAGGTTAATATTTTTTTAAGGGAAATTGGACTATAAAACGTTTTAGAATGGAACGCCTTGGGGTTACGCAAGTTCTGTCAAGACTCAGTTATATTTCGGCGTTGGGCATGATGACCAGGGTGAATTCGCAGTTTGAATCGACGAGGAAAGTGTCGGGACCGAGAAGTTTACAGCCGAGTCAGTGGGGGATGCTTTGTCCTAGCGATACGCCAGAGGGAGAGGTAAGGCGGACTCTTTTAATTAAAAGTCGTGTAAATAATTTGTTCTTACAACAATGCAGAGTTACTAGATTGTCTTGTTAGTAGAGTTTTAGAATTGTTTTTAATCTGGAATAGTTTGGCCTTATAAAGGGCAGATCTGCTGATGCCAATTTGATTTTGTAATAATCCTCCTCATAATGCATGTCAATGTATGCAGCAAATTAATGAGGACTTAAACTCGATGATTTTGAATGCTAACAAGAGCACATACCTACTCATAGGTTCTAATACATTAAAATAACAATTTCTTTGATTTAATTTCACTACTTTGCATAAAAATAACAGTGTCCTTCCTTGTTCAGCATCAGCAAAAAATCTTGGTGTCATTTTTGATGTGGTTCTAAACTTTCAGATACATGTGGGATTCAGTTATTTAATAACCAATAATAATGTAAAAACATTTAGGTATTTAATTTATATATAAAGAAATATTAAATTTCAGTTCCTAGTACATTTCTAAACGAACTGTTTTATTTTGCCGACTATTCGGCGAAACACATAAGAGACCGCTTTAAAAATAAAAACGAGAATTGGTATTGTTAATAAAAGTATTTTTATTTCGCGTGATAAGTCTTAAATGTTCGTTGTCTTAAATTTTATATTAATCAAAATTTAAAATCTTTTCTTTAACGCAACGTTAATATACAATAGTTCCTTATAGTACCTTCTTTTAATATGTAGAAATCTGTATTGTCCTAAGTTTAAATTTTATATTTTGAATCGTAATTGTCCTTATTATACTATGTTTTTAATTTTAATTCTTTTATTTATTGTTGTTTTTATTCCCGATAACGGCTAATTTTTCTTTTATTTGGTGAACGTATGTTTTTTTTTGTAATGTTCTGGTAAGTTCTAAATCTGTATTGTTATAGCGTGTCTTGAATTACCTGTATTTTATTTTAGTATCTGATGATGGCTGTTTACACAGCCGAAATGCATAATACATTTACCTAAGTGACCTACATGCATTTTTTTTGGAGATAAAGACTTCCCCATTTTGTAATTTTTAATTTCTAGTTTAGTTTAGATACTAGTTATAAGCTTTGATACGTGAATCATATTTAACTTTTTAAGTAGACGTACTCACGTTTATTTTACAGGCTTGCGGTCTGGTGAAAAATTTGGCACTGATGACCCATATAACGACCGACATCGACGAATATCCGCTCGTGAGACTCGCGAGGAATTCCGGTATGCAAGACATCGGTATGGTGGCCAGCATCGCTATACACTCGCCCAAAGCTTTTATCGTATTTTTAAATGGTAAATTAAATATTTAAATTGAAATTAACTGTTCAAGGGATTACAAATGCCTGAAAGGAACGGAAAAACTGTATATATCCCTGGAATAAAATAAAAAATGGACAACCTTTTCTATAACTTAACGAAACTAATCTTATTTTTGATGTATATTAATGATTTCTTTAATATTTTTTTAAGGCACGTAAATTTCGCTTTTATATTTTAAATTTCTTCTGCAATTGCTTCCAAGAAATTAAAATACTTTGGAATTTGTCCAAGAATTTGAATTTTTTCTACGATACTAAAATAGACATATTTAACTTTTTTAAGGTACTTAAAAATGTATACAGTGAGGGACAAAAGTATTGGCACACCATAATTTTATAAAGTAATTTATTAATGTTTACTATATTTATGTAACCCAATAATAACTATCTAACTAAAAACATATAAAAGATTTAGTACAATAATAATAATGAAAAATAAAATAGATTTCCTTAAGCATAACGAGAGCATAACAAAAAAATAAAAATTACATTCTATTTAAAATGGACATAACTATTGGCACACCAAATAAAAATAAAATTTAATCCCAGTTCTAATATTTTGTAGGACCTCCTTTTCTTTTTATAATATGAGTGAGCCTCCTTTTCATTGAATAGACCAGCTTTTGCGTATAGGAAGGCTCAAAACTATTCCATTCTTGCAGCAAAACACGTTTAAGCTCTTCCTTACTGGAAATAGGGTGTTTCCTTATTCGTTTTCCTAACTCCAAAGATTTTCGATCGGGTTGACATCTGGAGATTGAGGAGGTGTATTTAAAGTATGAGGGACATTAAACGCAATCCACTGCTTGACTATATAGGCTGTATGTTTCGGATCGTTGTCCTGTTGAAAGTAATAATCATTTGCCAAATTAAGTTTTTCCGCACTAGCTTAAGTTTTTTTTTAGAATATTTAAATATACATTTTTGTCCATAATACCATCTATAAAAACCAGATTTTTGACCCCTCCCGATGACATACAGCCCCACACTAGTACAATACCACCACCATGTTTAACATAGTCAAACGTTTAACACAGTCTTATGCAGATTTTGTGCATCTAGTTCACAATTGGGCTTCCTCCACACAGTCACTTTCCCATCTGAATGAAAAATGTTGAATTTACTTTCATCAGAGAATATTACTTTGTCCCAAAATATATTATCTTGATGAAAGTGTGCATTCGCAAATTTAAGACGCTTTTTTTGGTTAACCTTATTAATAAATGGTTTATTCCGAGCTACTCTGGCACTATATCCAGCCCTATGAAGAACTCTTCGTACTGTTTTTGAGCTCACGTTAATGCTATCTTCTTCTGTCAATATAGCCGCAATTTCAGAAGCGCTAGTTCGAGGATTTTGCTTAATTTTATTCACAATTATTTTTCTTTCTTGCCTCTCCGTTAACTTTGGCGGACGTCCAGTTCTAGGCTTATTTTTGAAATTTTCTGCAGTTTCAAACCTTTTTAAGACACTACGCACAGTAAATCGACTTTTCTTCACAATTTGGGCAATCGCTGAATACGATTTACCCTCTTTTCGCTCCTGTACAATTATTTTTCGCTCGGATTCCGTCGTTTCTTGGCCTTTGCGACCCATATTTGCAATGTACGCACTTAAAATAAGCACTAAACCTAAAGAAATATTTTACTTCATATAAATATTCTGTTAAAGAATGTAAAAAAACTGCTTCAAAATTCTCACAAACAAGGCACCAATTTTTAAACACTTTGTAAACATGTGTGCCAATACTTTTGTCCATGGGATTTTTGATAGAATTTTAATATGGGTTCTTTTGTAAAGCCTTTACTTATTAAATTTGTATTAAATATTAAGAAACGAATGCTCTTGGGTATACATTTTAAATTAGAAAATATTTAAATGTAATAGGTCTAGTAGCTTAAGAGGACAGATACGAATTTTAATAAAAATCAATATGTGCCAATACTTTTGTCCCTCACTGTATATTCTTTTTTAAATGGCCGGAAATTCAAAATGAGTTCAACTGCCTGAGGCACAAATACCATCAATAGTTTTTTCAGAATTTACTTTTAGCGTTTTTTACAACAGGCAGTTAATTAATTTTAAATTTCTTCCAGGCAGTTGAACTAATTTTGATTCTCTTCTGGGAAGTCCAAATATGTACTTTGAAATTGCGTCCAGGCATTTGAACTTATTTTAAATTTCGATCTGAAATAAGCATTTCTTGCAAACTAAAAATAACTTTCACAATTATATATGGAGTGGGATTTTCAAACTGTTTCAATGTTCTGGAAGAAATTCGAAATGAATTCGACTGCCTGGAAGAAATGAAACTCTATTTTAACTTCCTGGGCGGGATTTAAAATTATTTTGGACTGACACGAAAAAATTACTGAGGACAATAAGAGTTACTTTAACAGAAAGATTAATAATTTATCTGCTTAGCAAATTTTTTTGTCATTTTCTTTCATGCAGTCAAAGTAGTAAATTCCATTCGAAAAAATTGATGTTGAAGTAGATCCTCAAAAGATGTGGAAAAAGTAACTTTTTCTATTTCCTAGACATAGACCCAAGTACTATTAATAGTTTTTCTAGAATTTCCGTTTTGTGTTTCTTCGAAGTCGAAATCATTTTAATTTTTTTCCAGAATGCTATAAAATAATTTAAAAATTACATTTTTAACTGCCTGAAATAAAATCGAAATGATTTCGATTACCTGCAAGAAATTCCAAACTATTTCAGTGTTTTCGACAAAAACTCGACAAAATGCAAAAAGAGAGTTTTTACTTCCCAAAATTGGACCCAATAGGCAGTGGAATTAGTATATACGTTTGGCGACTTGAATCTTACGGATTTAGTTTGAATGTATTAGACCTAATAGATAGAGAGTAGACAGAGAACGACTGCATCGGTAACCTAAACTGAACCACAGCATAAAGAAACCAGCAGTCGCACTTCAATAAAAATACATTGGCTTGAATAAGCGAGTTCGGTACATGTGTACTAACACAGGCGCGGCATATTTGCTTATAGTAGGGATGCCGCTGACACTCGCTACGGTCCACGCGGCTTTTGCCTTGGCTAGAGCCGGACTTAAACATTTTGTTAGATATTATTATCTTGTAAAATAAAAATACTTACATAGTACAAATATTGATTTTTTAATATTAATAAAGTTCATACATTAACAAAATATTTAAACAAAAATAAACATCGCATTTCTACATCTAACAACGACGATATAGAAGAATACGTGCAGGAAGTTAATTTGGTATGTACCATAAATTTAAGAGACCATTCTTTGAGTAATTTTAAAACAAAAAGTTCATATAAACATATGTCCAGAAATTCTTCGTTCTCAATATACAGGGTGTTAAAATTAAATTGTTAAACAACTAAAATATACGCCACTGACTTTTGTGCAATTTTTATTATGTTCTGTGGATTATACAAATAAAACTTTTTTGTCTCTTGAATTTTTTTCGTATCTTGCTTAGTTAATAATAAATTCCAAAAGAAACTTTTCGCCAAATTCCTGGTGTGATCCAGGGATATGCAATTAAGTGGACTTTTTTTTTTCTCGAAAAATTAGCAAGATAAATTTAATAAATTTATATCTAATAAATTTAATCATGTTAGGAGTAAATTAGCTCCTTAATGTTATAAATAACACCGCCAGAGAACTTGCGGACCTATGTTCATACGAACTTTTTGTCTTAAAATTACTCAAACAATAGCCTGTTAAATTATTTATGGTACATACTTAATTAACACTCTGTATAGTAACGCTTTTAGATTAACATCTGACTACATAGTAGTTTAAGGATTTAAACTAATTATACAAATAAAGTAATATTTCAAAACAAATAGAAACTCTTAGGCCAATAAATAAAGACAAATATTTGGCAACAATTCAAAACAACTCTAACATCTGCGAATTTTTGTTATATTATTAAGTACCAACTAAAGTAAAAGTATACAATTTTGCAACTCTTTTAAATATGGCAACACTGTTAAAATCACCCTGTATAGATCTGTTTTTTCTCTATTATATAATACGAAGCACTTATTATAAATTATAATAATTCTGATATTCATGATAACTTATTGCTATGTACTTACCTTTCTGATTCTCTCGGAAATCTAAAAAAAAAATCAAATCACAATTATTTGAATTGTTCTTACATAAAACAGCCGCACAACGACTCATTCCCCGCGATTCTGTAGCCATTTTAATCAAAATCACAAAACAAACACACAAAAGTTTTTATAAAAACCGCTATCAAAATAGTCACTAAGTACGGCGCTGAACTAGGCGATACACCTATGAACACAGTTCGATAAACAGTGAGCTCGGCATCCGGAGAACATGACTGCGGCACAGCATAAAGAAACCAGCAGTCGCACTCCGCTCGAAAATGTAAGCGAACTAATAGCATCCTTAGCCATACCGCAGCCATATTCTCCGGATGCCGAGCTCACTGTTTATCGAACTGTGTTCATAGGTGTATCGCCTAGTTCAGCGCCGTACTTAGTGACTATTTTGATAGCGTTTTTACAAAGCGTAGCGTTTTTTATAAAAACTTTTCTGATTTTAATTAAAATTACTCAAAGAATGGTCTCTTAAATTTATGGTACATACCTAATTAACTTCCTGCACGTATTCTTCTATATCGTCGTTGTTAGATGTAGAAATGCGATGTTCATTTTTGTTTAAATATTTTGTTAATGTATGAACTTTAATAATATTAAAAAATAAATATTTGTACTATGTAGGTATTTTTATTTTACAAGATAATAATATCTAAAAAAATGTTTAAGTCCGGCTCTAGCCAAGGCAAAAGCCGCGTGGACCGTAGCGAGTGTCAGCGGCATCCCTACTCTAAGCAAATATGCCGCGCCTGCATTAGTACACATGCACCGAACTCGCTTATTCAAGCCAATGTATTTTTATTGAAGTGCGACTGCTGGTTTCTTTATGCTGTGACTGCGGCATGGCTAAGGATGCTATTAGTTCGCTTACATTTTCGAGCGGAGTGCGACTGCTGGTTTCTTTATGCTGTGACTGAACTAAGACTGAACCGATACCGACGCCGATTCTCCGTACCACTCTCAATGTGAATTTAATTTCGGCTTGCTCGCAGTGATGTTTAGCAAGCGCTTAGAGATGCGTAGGTCAGCCTCGAATCAAGTACTGGAATTTCACGCCCACTTTTTTAACCTGCTCATAATCGCAAGTCAAAAAAACAACTTTAATATGCTCAAATCTTAAAAACCTTTGGTGAAAACTAAATACAATATTCTAAAATAAAATGAAAAATAACTCTTAAACAAAATAATAATTCTAATTGAACGGATTATTTAATAAGGTGTTCAAATACACTTCCTTGTTGGGCTTCACAGTATCCCAACCTGTCATAAAATTGTCTACGTTCATTGGCTAACATTTCAGGTATAATGGACCTAGAAATATTAATAATTCTAAGTCGCAATTCGTCCAAATTAACGGCTCTTTCATGTCGGTGTTGATAAAGAATTTCCGTCAAATAGCCCCATAAGAAGTAGTCGCAAGGCGTCAGATCTGGAGATCGCGGAGGCTTATAGTATGGTACCTCTTGTGGAAATAAGCCGTTCAGGAAAAGTGTTTGTTAAATAGTCCTGCACTTGTCTAGCGTTGTGAGCGGGACATCCGTCTTGTTGAAACAGCGGGTATAATATTTTGTCGCAATAAAAGTAAATATCTCTCAGAGTTTAAGATACCATCAATAAAACAAGGCCCTACAATGTGATTGGCTAAAATACCAGCCCAAACATTTACCTTTTGCGGGTATTGAGTTCGTAATGGTACACTCAAATGTAGATTTTCCCGAGACCAATATCTCACGACTGAAGAATTATGTCGACCTAGAAGAGAAAAAGATGACTCGTCTGTAAATAAAACATTACTTGTGAAGTCGTCATTTTGATCAATTTTTTCTCTTAAAGTTTCACAAAACTCCAAGCGTTTTATTTGATCTTTTGGAAAAATTCCTTGAGTGTTTTTAATTTTGCAGGCCTTGGACTTATTTCAAAAACTATCATCTATAACAAATATCAAGTTCTTCAAAAATTTGGGAGCTAGAACAAGGTTCACTTACTTCCATAAAAGCACACACCTTGACCTCCTTTTCAATCCAATAGCGTCAGGTGTTCGACGAGGTTCCTGATCGCCACTTGAACATTTTGCACACCGATTTACACATCCCGACTGCTCAAACTTATGCCAGATATTATAAATTGTTTTAGCAGTAGGGACTTGCTGATCAGGATATGCAAATATAAAACGGCCGACAACTTCTTCTGCATTATCCGCATGACAATACCATTTAATGATATTAATCTTTTGATCAACAGTGAAAACCATATTTATTTTATTACTGTATCCGTCTTCGTACCAAAGATTGAAATAAATTGTAAACATGATCGGCTAACACGTACATAGGTATGCGACGAATTGCAACCGGACTGATAAGCGCAACGACGACGCGATAGCCGCCCAGGGTGGAGCCAAGTTTGTTCTCGCTCTACTCCGTCTCCTTCTTACACACTACGCAAAAATCATATTCGAAATTTTTCAACCGCCGAACGTGTATATTTGACAGTTATTAGTTTATGTAATTTTGTTTAGATTAATGTCATAGTTTAACCTATTTTGATCTCATATTTAGTTAATATGTATTAAAGATGTTATGGTTAATACTTTTAATTGGCCTTTGGCCATTGATACTGGTAAATAAGTTATATAATTATAAAAAATCAAAAGCCTGGAAGAAACTAAAATATCTATTTTAATTTTAATTTAATTTACTGATTTATTGTCCAACAGGAAAATCTCAATACAAAAGACAATTATGAGTAATATGATAACCAAAAAATACAACTCAACTAACAAACTTAAACAAACTATGCATATAACAAGAGTAAACCCACCCAAAAGTAATTATGAATAGTACAATAGAAAGAAAAAACTTACTTTTTTTTTAAAGCAGTTGTAGAGCCATGAAAAAAGTCAATGTTATTCTCACTATTTAGTGTATTAAACTATGAACAGGCTCGGTATAAGGGAGCATTTCTGGTCAAGTTGGTACGGGTATTCTCAAGATAAAATTGAACTGGCCTTCTTGTGTGTATAGGAGGTTCAAGAAAATTTAATTTACCCAAAAGGACATCTGGAACATCAATTTTATTGCAGCAGAGTTTAAATAAAAACAATTGGCTGCTTAGTATGACACAATGTTTAAGAAATAAAAAGTTAAATCTTTGAAGAAACAGGCCTCTTGGGGGATAAAAGCATCAGCTTTGAAGCTTAAATACTTTAAAAATTTACGTTGTACATACTATATGTAATGCAATTGCTTCCTGTGCCCTCCCTGTTAAACAGACGAGCCGCCACTGGTTATTACTTCACTATTAACTTCTCATAGCAAAAAAACAATAGATTACCTTAGTGGTGCCTATTTACTGGGTACCCTCTCGATTCTTCTAAACAAATCAATTTTCTCCCATTTCAGGTAATATAATCGGTGTGACGACAAACTTCCAGAAACTGATAGCGGTATTCCGTTTGATGCGACGCAAAGGCAAAATCTCGTATTACGTGTCGATTTATCCGAGTTTTTTGCACAAGTGCATCTACATCAGTTCGGACGGCGGTAGACTCTGTAGACCGTATATCATTGTAGAGCAAGGACGACCGTTGGTTAGTCAACACCACATCAACGAATTGGAAAAAGGAATAAGGAGCTTTGAGGATTTTTTACATGACGGTATTAGAATCTAACATAGTAAGTTATGTCATGATTAAAAAGGTTCTTTATATTAGGTTTGATCGAGTTTCTGGATGTAAACGAGGAAAATGACAGTTTTATAGCATGTTACGAGAAGGATATCGTTGCTAACACGACCCATTTGGAAATAGCTCCTTTTACTTTATTGGGGGTGTGTGCCGGATTGGTACCTTACCCGCATCATAATCAAAGTCCTAGAAATACTTACCAGTGTGCCATGGGTAAACAGGCCATGGGTAAGTCGCGTTATTCAATCTACAGAATTTGAGATGGGAATGATGTCACGAATGTTTGAATAATTAATTGATGTCTAAACCAAGTTTCGGACTTGGAAATCTGGATAGATTCAACATGTTCATTCGAGGGTCACATCAACTATGTAATAAATAGGGCATTAAAGGTGCTTGGTTTCATTCAGAACACTTGACAACAACACTTGACGTTGACTTGACCATGTTTACTTTCAGAATGCTTTTTATTGCTCCCTTGTTAAATCAATTTTGGAGTATGTGTCAGTTATTCGGTTTTCTTTACAATTGAGCTCAAAAAAGTCCGTGAGAATTGCTATATTTAGAAGTGGATATCACAGGAACAAATACTATTATCAGTGGGTGATGGACAGTCTAAATTTGCCTATGGCACAATGAAGACAAATTCTACTAGATTCGTGTTTTCTACATAAAGTAATAAATGCTTTTATAGACTTTCCTTAGTTGTTTTTACTTAGAATTCCTTTTCGAAATATTAGATAGTCGGAAGTTTTTGTAATATTATTTTAGCTCACTAATTATGACATGAATTAATTAACTACATGACTGATTTATAGCGCTAATAACCTGCTAGGACAAATTTAAATTCTAAATTCAGTACTTTTAAGCAAAACTAAAACAAATTATGTAAATTGTTCTTTCTTCAATCATGGTCTTGTTAGTAATTTGTGTTAAATGATGTTAAAAGTCTGGCTCATAACATAAATTCCGAACATGATTTCGTGATTGATTTTTGCAGTTAAAAAAAATCTGTTGAGTGATTCCGAAAATGAGCCCTAAGGAGTCTTGTTAAGTTAAATTCAAACTCTCATACCTTTTGTGCTTTTCAGGTATTTATATATGAGTACACCGTGGTTCTTCTTTAAAAGCTTTAGTTTTTTCTCTCATTTTTATCCAATCTTATGGAGTATCAATCTAAAAGTGCCATCTCATTGAAAGGAATCCCTTGAATGTTTAAAACCTTTAAGAAGTAAGTTATTTAGAAAAAAATATTCTCGTATCTTGTTAATATTGAGCTTTCATGAATATCGAAGTACTTGACCCACTCGTCCTCTAAAGAACTGGGTGTTTTATCTCAAAAATAATATAAAAAATAAACTAAATTGTTTCTTCTGATTTCTGATCTTTAGTATAAAAATCTGACAAACTTACCAAACCTTTATTTCTAGTTTCTAACACTCCCTAGAACTCCATGCATAGAAAATTACTTCTTGTTATAAACCTGTTACTAAATACCCCAAATTTACTATCTAACATTATTTTCTATGCGAGGAAATATACAAAGTCACCAGGAGGGTAGAGAGAAGGCAAAAGTTGTAGGGTTTTTAAATATATATTGCCTATTATACTCATTAAAATGCATTTTCGGTTGCCAGTCCATGGATTAACTCTCTCTTGACATCACTACACTTTTTTCAACATAAAGTTTTCTTACAAAAAATAAGAACCTACATGATTGATCTCTCTAATAAAAAAAAGCATTTTTTTTTTCACTTGTAAATAAGGTTTATGGATGTTTGATCAAGATGTCCCTGAATTAGCATACTTGGAATTGCTGTGGATCCCAGACGTAGAGGGAACGAAGTAAACCATTTTTCCAGGGAGATTATGAGCATATACCTACTCTCGGTTATTTTCATAACATCTCTTTTTATTTTCTTATAAATCACACTTTATAGGGACGTTTTGTATTCCAGAAAACATATCGCTCAGGCAGGTCTTTATCCTTGAAAACATCGAACGTGTGGAATAATTAAATTTGAACAGATTTACCGTTCATCAAATTTTGACAGATTTATCATGACAATGTTTCTGAAAGAAAACGTTTATCACTCTTATTCACCTGACATCAGTCCCTGTGACTTTTTTGTATTTTTCCTAAACTGAAAGATGTCCTTAAAGGACGGTACTTACTGTGATTTTGAGTCATTTGAATGGAGTGCGATACTTGATAGAGTGGTCACTAAACTTAGATGTTTATAATTTATAATACAGGGGGTCAATTTGAACAGGTACCATCCTCTAGATTTCTGCCCGTATGAAAAATTTAAAAGTTTCCAAAAAACACGTCAAATTTTTTTTTGAGGTGAGTTTTCAATCAAATTGCAGCAGTTCCCTGGCGAGGGCATACGTAACCTATAAAATATTAAATGGAAATGAGTGACACCTCATTTTAAAGGTCTTTTAATTACCTTTTCAAAAATACCACATAGTCGAGCTTTTGATTGAGAAGTTTGTGAAAAATCAAGCAAACATGATAGATTTCCTCAACTAATACTTGCGTGGTAATCACTTTAGTAACGATTGACAATTAACTAGTTATCAAAAAAAAACTCAAAGAAGTCAAGCGTTGTGCACTCTTTTTGTGTTAAGTATTTTAAAAAAAAAATGGTATTTAATCTTGAGCAAAGAACGGAAATTATTCTTATTTACGGGGAAAGTTAAAGATTTTTAAGATGAACGGCAGCATTGTTTAACGAAAAATATCCTAACAGTCAATTAAATCATAAATACGTTTTAAAATTAATTGCTAAGTTTATGGAAACTGGTTCGGTTGCAAACAAAAAAAGAAGTAATCGTCGTGTTTTGGACGAAGCTGGACAACTAGAAGTTTTAGGCAAGAAGTGATGCGGAACCCTCCACATCACTTCGCAGGTAGAAATGTCTCACGAAACAGGAAGAAAGTTACATCAATTTCACCCGTATAAAATGCAAATTCTTCAACAGCTTTTTGATAAAAAAATTGATAAAATGACTAATTTATAAAGAAAACCAAAATATTTTACTGATGAATTTTCATTTTTTTTTTTACATGAAAATATCAACAAACAAAATTGTTGTTACTATTGGAGTAATGAAAATCCGCGAACTTTTAGAGAAGGTCATATGCAGTATCCAGAAAAGATAAGTTTGGGCTGGTATTCTTGGAAATTCTATTATAGGACCAATAATTATTCAAGAAAATCTAACCGGTGAACTTAATTTGCTGAGAGACACACAATAGACCCCTTAGATTAGAAAATAAAACTGATGTAGCGGGTGATATGATTTTGCAAGAAAATTTAATACACTTTCAACAAAATGGAGCTCCACCACATTATTTTCTTCGGGTTAGAGAGTGATCAAATGATGGCAGATAAATTGGTCGACGGGGAGCAATTGAATGGCCACCACGATCACCCGATTTATCACTTTTAGATTTTGTTTTATGGGGGGCATTTAAAATCAATGGTTTTTAAAACACAACCTAGTAATTTGGAAGATTTAAAAAGGAAGAGTCACAGCTGTGTATGGAGAAATCCAGGTAGAAGTTTTTCAAAATGTTAGAAAGGAGTTTCAGAGCGGACTTTATTACTGTTTGGAAAATAATGGGCAACATTTTATAATTAAGTTACCTTTTATTACTTTTTTATGTTCCGTTTCATTACAATAGTTATTACTTAAAAATAAATATCTTATACGGTTTTAATTTATTTTTTATAAAGTATTATATCAAAAATATTAAATGTGTGGTATCTTTGAAACGGTAATTAAATAAAAGGCCTTTAAAGTGAGGTATCACTTGACCCTCCTTTCCATTTGAGATTTTAGAGGTAGGCTGCTGCAATTTGATCGAAAACTAACCTAAATAATGTCTACCCCAAAATAAATTTGACCCACTGAAAGTACCAGAGATTCACAAAGTTGCCTTTTTAAATGCCTTTTCTTAACTATGTTTGCTACGTGGTTTCACAAACGAAGATTTGTGTCCATGAGTATACATACCCAAATGTTTGTATTCAGTTACAACATCAACAAGTTTCTCCTTGTTCATGGTTAGATTCATGTTTGCCTCAGCCCAGTTCTTATTGGGACCCATATACATAACAGCAAACTTACTAGGATTTATCTTCAAACCTTTAATTATTTGTTGAATACTGATAAATTAATTCCAACCATCTTTTAATTTTTTCTCGCTATGCATTTGCACTAGACTTCAAAAAACTGTCGTAAACCTGGGTATCATCAATTTTATGTAAGTCCATCGTAAATATAATAAAAAGTAGAAATGTCCTAGCATGGAGCCCTGTGGAACCCCACTCTTGAGTTCACGTGGATTGGACAAACGATCCTGCACAAGTACCCTCTGAGTTCTTCCTGATAAGTAATTTCTAAAAAAATCAACCACACCCTTACTAAAACCGTAATAGCCCAATCTTGCACACAATAGATCGTGATTGAGTGCATCAAAAGCTTTATTGTAGTCTAAAAATATTAATAACGATGTCTTTCATATATCTATCTCCCTCGAGTACTTTCAGCAAGGCGGAAGATGTACTACTTTATCCCTTTCTAAACGCAGATTGGCACGAAGCAACTAAATTATTTTCGTGTAAGTATTCAACAATCTGGTTATAAAGTACTCTCTCGAAAATCTTTGACAATACGGAGAGTAAGCTAATGAGGCGTTATTCAGGGAATTCAGTTGGATTACTTTAGTTTTGACGTTCAATTTTTAAATTTTATACAAGGGCAGAAATATAGAGGGATGATACCTTTTCAAATTGACACCCTGTATATTTCTATAATTTTATTGATAAATAAATGAATAATTGATTGTTCACTTAGGTACTATCGGCTACAACCAAAGAAACCGCATGGACACCCTCCTCTACAACTTGGTTTACCCCCAAGCGCCGATGTGCAAAACGAAATCGATCGAATTGTCGAACTTCGATAAATTACCGGCCGGCCAGAACGCCACGATTGCCGTAATGAGTTACAGCGGCTACGACATCGAAGACGCGTTAATTTTAAATAAGGCGTCGATCGATCGAGGATTCGGCCGATGTTTGGTTTATAAGAATTCGAAATGTATCATGAAACGGTACCCGAACCAGACGTTCGACCGGATCCAGGGCCCGTTGATCGACACGCAGACCAATCAGCCGATGTGGAGGCACAAGTGTTTGGATAACGACGGGATCGCGAGTCCCGGGGAATCGGTCGAGAATAAACAGGTAACATTTCAAATCTAATATCCAGGGATATTTATATAGAGTGCATTTACCATGAAAGAGCAACAAATTCATTTAAAATTCGGGTGTTTTTTTTTGTTATTTTATTTTTCAAACACGTCGATCAGCAAATCATATTATACAAATTTTTTGTATATATTAAGTAGATTTCTTAGAAAGTAAGTAGACCTTATTATAGGGTCTACTTACTTTTGTCATGTATTTGTGTGTGTAGTTGTCTAATATTAATTATAATTTAATAAAATGCAAATATCTGGGAAAGAACGAATTGAAATACACATGATGATTGGGTTTTAGAGACCGGGTACGTACACAACAAGAGCGTTACCTTGACCTTCTACAGTTTGAACTTATATCTGCTTTAGTTGTTTCATTCCCTGATCCACAAGAGGCTGACATACCTAGTAACGAGATATGGTGGGGAGATATAACGAGATATGGTAATAGACGAAGAGGGCCGCTTGAGTGGCCGTCAAGGTCACCGGATATAACCCCATTAGTTTTTTTCTATAATAATAATTTCTCAAATATTCTTGATGATTTGAAGCAAAGAAATTAGACAAATCGACCTGCGAGTGATTGAAAATGTGCAATTGGAAGTTATTTACCGACTTTAAAAGTGCATTGAAGTAAATGGATTGAAATAAATTGAACATCAGTTGCAATAAATATTGTATACATTTTTTAATGTCGTATGTTTCATTAGTCTATTACGTCAAAGTTGACAAACTTCAGAATAAATCGTAGAACTGTAAAATATCATGATATAAAGGCTGTTCTATTTAAAAAAAAAAAAATGTTGTTACCATAGATTCTACTTGAGGTACCCTGTATACAAAATTTTTATTGCGAAAAACGCGCAAATGACAATACTAATCGACGTGTCCGAATAATAAAAGAAGAAAAATGTAATGTATGTATATAATGTGTGATTCCATCAATTGCCTAGAATTTGCAAAATATTTATTTCTATCCCTTTCAGGCACATATAACCCCAGACACATTTCCATTATGAACCTGAATCATTATATAGTGTCGCATTTTTCAACTCAACCCAACCCAACCCAAAATGTTAATGTTAATTTTTAAATGTATTTTTCACTTGCTTTAATTATAATATAAAACTGTTCATTCTGCAACATTCTTCACTTAACTTAGATCCTGGTAAATAAGTCAGTGCCGTCGGTGTCAGTGGTACCGGGCACCACCCCAAACAACGCGGTCGAATACAAAGACACCCCCTTATCCTACAGGAACACCGAGGCAAGTTTCATCGAAAAAGTCCTGATAAGCACCAACGAGGAGGACACCACTTTAATTAAATTACTGCTAAGGCAAACTAGGAGGCCCGAAATTGGAGACAAATTTAGTTCCAGACACGGACAAAAAGGAGTGGTGGGTGAGTAAGGAGGAAATGTATATGTATGTAGGATAGTATTTTTTTTATAATTAAAATAACATAATCAGTTAGTGTAAGCTTTTCTTTATCTTTATATTCTAAAAGTATTTTTTCTTTCAAAATGATGATGTGATATATAATTTGCGCTCGTTAAAACAATATTTAAGGTTCTCAGAAAATTGATACTGCCGAACCGAATCTGTGGAAATTGCTGACTCAAAAACCCGTTTGAATTCTGTTAACGGTACGACGGCGATTAAAGGAGAATAATAAAAAAGCTGACTCAGTACTTAATACGTATTAAAAAATGAGGATACGAAAAACAGGCAGTCAGTCGAAGTCTTTGAAGAGTAAAAGTCGATCTAATCCGCCGGTTTAAGACGTAAAGTCGCGGGATCACCAAAAAAGACGGTTTTGGTGCCGTGCAAGAGCTTTATAATTATAACGGGAGAAGACGGCTCCCGGTTTTATAATTTTGAGTATTTTAAAGACGAATTAAGACGGATTTTTAAAATAAATCGAAGACGTAAATATAATAAGACGCTGTCGTGTAGTGTGAACTTAATTAAGCGGGTTTTATGTAAAACAAGTTTTATCATCACACTTTATTATTCATGTTATTAACTCTACTTGATTCACTTATTTATTAAACTCTTTCTTTTGTTGTTCTGCCTTCCAGACTTTTATTTCCTAAAAGAACCCCCAATAATATCTCTAGCGATAAAGAAAAAACCTACATGTATAAGAAAATAACTTTGCCTAACATTGAAATTTATCAGGTTTAATAGTGGAACAAGAAGACATGCCGTTCAACGAATACGGCATTTGCCCGGACATTATTATGAACCCTCACGGTTATCCGTCTCGTATGACCGTCGGGAAACTGTTGGAGTTACTTTCCGGAAAGGCTGGAACCGTTGAGGGCAAGTAGGGTGGGAATTTTTCAAAATCATATTAACGATTTTTTTTTTTTAGGTAAATTTCATTATGGTACAGCTTTCGGGGGCTCAAAGGTGCAAGATGTGGGCGAGGAACTGTCGAATCACGGCTTTAACTATCAGGGTAAAGACGTCTTTTATTCCGGTATCACCGGGGAACCGTTGGAGGCCTACATTTATTCGGGCCCGGTGTATTATCAGAAGTTGAAGCATATGGTGCAAGATAAAATACACGCCAGGTGAACAATTTTGAGGTTGTTAAGTTTGTGGGGTTAACTTTTGGGATTTTAGAGCGAGAGGTCCAAGGGCCGTACTGACCAGGCAACCGACAGAGGGCCGAAGTCGAGATGGCGGTTTACGTTTGGGCGAAATGGAGAGGGATTGTTTGATCGGTTATGGAGCAAGGTGAGTAACAAAGCTTTATTTTATTTTATTACTATATAAAAAGAGATACAAAAAATGTTCTTGAATTGTTTGAAGCTGAGCTGATTAAGCAGTAGCGGTAATTTTTTTGGTCTTATTGGACAATAATTGTTTTTTAAAGCAGGCATGGTGTTCTGCAGATGGTTCTTCTTAGGGATTTTAAACAATGCATGATGAGGATTTTTTGAACATTAAGTTCCTGGGCATGGATTTTGGCTATTTGTCCTGGCAAATGTACATTATTTTTTGGGAATATTTGTGCTTCAAGAAAGAGCATTTTTTTGCCCATGAATTTTATGCAACAATGTTTCTTGCACCTCAGAAACTATCTGAGTTAGAAGCAATTTTGTCAGTCAAGGTCCAAAAATAAAAAACATGGTCATAATAAGTGGGGGTGCCTAATTTTAGACTTTAGGATAAAAACATGATTTTGGGTTAGGATTTTAGGGCAGTCTTGAGATGGGACCTTTTTTTTGCAATTTTATGAAAAAAATTAAAATTCCTTCAGTCAGGCGAAGGCTATTTCTTACCCAATCAATGTATGTAAGTAAATTTGTGTACAATGTACCCGATGTCATTTTTCTGTATTTTTTTTTTATGAAAAACTTTGGTTCTAATTGTAAAATTTACATTTATTCCATTAGAATTGTTTACAGGGAATATAAATCATTTTTAATTTCTTCCAAGTATTTGAACTCTTTTTTTAAACTCTATTATGTATTTTTTCCATTTTGTGGAAAATATTCCACGTAAAAGTCAAAATTAAAGCATCTCGCTATCACTTCCAGACAGTTAAGGCCTGAAAATGTTCGTTCACTATCAACTTCCTGAAAACCTTGGTCTATTTGGATGAAAATCAGCGTGACGTAGTTTATGGATGATCCTTAGGCATAGCAGATCATAAATTTTTATTGTTTTGCTTCTTGTTTCTGGTAATTCATCTATGGAAAGCTGGAAGAATGAACTTGATTAACTGCCTAGAAAACGTAAAATATCTCCATGTCGTCCGGGCACTTAAAACAGAGATAGGGAGAGATTAAAAAAATAATTCGATCAACTTCCTGGAATTAGTATAAAATGTGTATCTCTTCCAGGCAGTTGAAGTAGAAAGGGATCTAAACATACAAGAAAAAAATTAAAAAAGATTCCTTTCCTGGGAAATTCCAGAGGATCAAAAAATTGATTTTGTAAACCATGAACTGCCTGGAATCGGTAAAATATTTCACTATCTCATCCAGGAACTTGAAATAGGAAGGAAAAAAGAGAGAATGACTCAAATACACAAAAAGAGTCGTTTACAACTTTCTCGAATTTACAGCTATCAAATCATATTCATATTTAAACAGAAAAATGTTTATTTCCAAGACGAATTATTGTTTTGACAGTCTGGCGAAACTTGACGCCTTAAACAGTAAACAAATTAGAATAAATATCCTTATTCTGATATCTGTATTCTGAATATCCCAAAAAAAACGACTAAAATCCGAAAATGCCTCAGAAACCATTTATCCCCACATTTTTTGACTATCACCTTCAAAAACCCCCATTTAAAAGATGCCTCGCTGGATTTTCTCGGATATGATGGTATGGTTTATTTTTATTGTGCATTAGAATCAATAAACAAAAAAGACAACTTTCGAGCTTCAACATCCACCAAAAAACGTCAAAAGACTGTATACTAAAAAAAACCGAACAACTGTTACCGAATGTCCACGTAAAACTTAATAGGTGTTTCTGAGCTGTGAACATTTAGAATGATCTGTGCAATTCGAATATTACTCGTTCTTTGAATCTGCGATAGATGAATAACAAGTTTTATCCCTAGTTTGTTTTCTGCACTTGGATATTCAAAGGTTTAATAATCCTCCAGTTATTTCTATAGCAACTCCTAGTTTTTTCTTGCAGTGCGGTTTAATCCCACTTAAGTCCAAAATTAAGTAAATTTACCTTTAGTTTTCTGGAAGAGATTTAATAGCAAATCGCAGAAAATTATTCCAGGCACTCAAGCTAACTCAGAATCTAGAGTTGCCTGAAGCAGGCAATTCTAGGCACTCAAAGAGATTAAGATGCCTCGACTAAAGAGAAAATTAAATTATTTTCAAAATTTGGTAACTTTAATTGTCTGAACAATTGTTAAATAAGGATATTTTTGATTGCCTGAAAGAGTACTTAAAAGATTATTCCAGGCACTCAACGTTCAGTTAGATTCATGGAATAAAATTCCAAAATCTAGTAAGATTACCTTCAATTGTCTGGATGATATTTAGAAAATTATTCCAGGCATTAAGTCACCCAGATTCCGGTCATAAAATCCTTAAACAAATTTCAAAATTCGTTAAGGATATTATTGGCCAGGCACTCAATGTTATTTAAACTCCTCGACTAAAATGCTTAAATTATTTCGAAAATTTGATAACTAGATTTGGAAAATTATTCCTGGCAGGCAATTTAACTCAGATATCTAGAATTCCCTGGAAAAAGTATAAGAGTACAAATTATTCCAGAATGTGAGTAAGTGTATGTCCAAAATTTGGTAAGATTACCATCGATTTCCTGGACGTTGTTTAAAAAGTATTTAGAAAGTTATTCTAGGCATTCAAAGTCATTTTTTTAGATAACGGGTGGTTCAGAAAGTTGTTCATTTCTTGACGCTTCGTATAAAATTTGGTAGGGGGGCTAGAATCGTGCGCGCGTGCTCAATCGATAGCTTGGTTCAGGGAAATTTAGTCACCATGCAGCGCCACCATTGTGCGCCGTAGATATCGGGCACATTTTGATTTGCATGACATTAACCAGTGCCCAAGCCCACAGCTGATCGTAAAATGGGTACGTAAGTTTAACGACACCGGTTCGACGTTAAATAAACGAAATTTGGGTCGGCCAAGGACAACGGTGAGAGCGTCTATACGCCGAGAACCGACCTTGTCTTCTCGCAAGCGCGCAGCGGCACTAAATGTCTCCAGATCGTCGGTGCTGCGAATTCTCCACAAAGATTTAAACATGCGTCCTTACAAAATTCAATTAGTGCAGGAATTAAAGGAAAATAACCCTCCTGCAAGAGTTTTGTTCGCCAACGAAGTAATGAATCGATTTCAGCGATTCAACAACATTTTCACCTAAATGGCCATGTGAACACCCAAAATTGTCGCTACTGGTGTGCAACAAACCCGCAGCAAAAACATCAAAGGCCCCTGCATAGCCCAAAGGTCACGGTTTGGGCTGCAATGTCGGGATCAGGAATAATCGGTCCCTATTTTTTCGAAGACGCTCGAGGCAACGCAATTACCGTAAATTCGCAGCGTTACATAGACACGCTTCAAATTTCGCTTCATTTTTCGCTCCCGCCCTTCAGGAGTTTGAGGGATACAATCGAAACACCAGGTTTCAGCAGGACGGTGCCACCTGCCACACCTCCAACCTGTCTTTGCCTGTCGTTCAGGCGCGGCGCTTTTTCCCAATAAATTAATCTCCCGAAAAGGGGACATTCAGTGGCCAGCCCGGACCTGACTCCCTGTGATTTTTTTTTGTGGGGATACTTTAAGAGTAAGGTGTACAGCAATCGACCCGCCACCCTGAATGATCTAAAGGCCAATATCCAGCAAGAAATTGAAGCGATAACTCCAGAAACTTGCCAACGCGTTATTGAAAATTTTAGGGCTCGGCTTGAGGAGTGCCAGGAAAGAAATGGGGCACATTTGGACAACGTAATTTTTAAGACATAAATTTCCCAAGTTTTCTGTAAATTTTAAGAATAAATTTGTTACAATTGATCAACGGGTTTTTTTTTTAATTTAATTTTATAAAATTAACAACTTTCTGGACCACCCAGTATTTAGAATTGCCTGGAAGACGTATAAGAGTACGCAAAAGATCATTCAATTGATCCCTTTATAGTCAATAAATTTTACATATGTGGAGTTATTTGGAGTTTGAAGGGTATTGAAATGTACACTAGCAGTTGATCTACATAGTTAGGTAATTATGATTTCTTATTTAATAATTCCTTCGTCCCTGATGAACAAATTGTACAGATAAAATATATAGCGTATAGCAAAATCTACTAAAGATGTTAATCTAAAGAGTTCAGAAGTTCTTAATAAACCACTTTTGCAAACTTTTGATTTTGTTATAACTATCATAATTTAGAACCGATTCTACTAGTGCTTGATATATTTGTTCTAGTGTTTTGATACTAAGAAAGCCTTTTAGTTGTTTAAATTTATAAATTTATGCCTTAATTTATTCGAAGTAATTTCAACACAATAGGCAGTCCCATCTGAGATGTTGATCTATGTATTTGTTATTTTTAGGTTGAAACTACAGTTAATTTTATTATTACAAGAATTAACAATAATACTGTTCATGTAAGAGAAAAAGCCATAAATTTTGTTTTTGCATTATCCAAATTAAGCAAGTTAGGATTTAGCCAGGCATCAGTTTGTAGAATTTTATTTTCAGCAACAATGTCCACTGTGTTATCTGCGTATGACGCTGTTTGTTTTCTAAGATTTTTAAATTTGTATATATTCTCAATATCGTACTGAGATTGCAATTCTCTTCATGTCACTATGCATGTAAATATGTCTAGGAGTCAAATCCTAATAAATCATAGACGCCAAGAACCCACCAACCCTGAGGTATACATTAGAGTTTTTTTAATTTCAATGAAAAATTGCCATACAATTTTGCAAGAATTATGCTTTTTTGCTCTTTTTTTTTTACCTATAAGACACATTAAGTACCTTTAAAACCATGAATAAATATTTACACAGACATTCAAATATTTCAGTATGATGTTAGTGGAACGTCTGATGGTATCGTCGGATCAATGCGAGGTCGACGTATGCAACCAGTGCGGCAGATTGGGCTACTGCGGCTGGTGTAACAGTTGCAAAAGTTCCGGACAAGTCTCCACGATTACCATGCCCTATGCTTGTAAATTGTTACTAACCGAATTGCAAGCGATGAATATTACCGCGAGGTTAACTTTAAGTCATTATTGTAAATAAGTCTAGTAACCGACTTTGAGAAGGGTCATTTAGGTGTAAGACTATTTTGTTGTTAATAAATGTTACATCTGTAGGATTAAGAAAAAGCTGATTAAATGATTGGAGGATAACGTAATAATTCTTTTTTTTTTACCAATTTCCACTAAGCAGTGTTATATTAATTAGAGGGAGTCAATAAGGTCCAAAATAGAAGTGTGTCCTAAAAATGCGTACGATAGCTGATTCGATCCGGAACATTGTGACAGAAAAGTGCATAAAAAATGCAAAAGTTATAAACAATTAATATGAAAAAAAAGCTCCTTAAAGAGCAAGGATTTTTTAGTGAAAAACTCTATGGTACTCCAGGGAATTCTATCTTCGTTATTTATAATTTACACCTAAAAATGGGCCTTAAAATTTAATTTTTAAACAAGTTTCTGAAGATGGATTCGAGGGCAAAAAACGTGATTCTGAATTAAGAATTTGGGCACTTCAGGGCATGTTTTATTGGGTATTTCTTATCCAAACAATTCTATGTAAAAACGTTTCTTGGACCTCAAAAATAATTTCAGTTAGAAGTAATTTAGTCAGTCAAGGTCCACGAACAATTAATTAACCGTAAATTAATTAATAAACCGTTTCATTTTTAAGCGAAGAAATTTGCTTCCAAGATAAATTCTTTATATTATTTGTTGGACATTCCTTTGTATATACCTTATCACATCAACTTATTCTTCGCGATAATGAATAAATAGTTTAAATTCTTCAAGGTGTATTTGGTAACCTCAAAAATTTATTCAATACACAATATTTGCTGCCAGTGTACTAAGAATTTGTTTTAATTGTGTGTGCAACACATTTGACAGAATGGAATGTGATGATGATGACGACTTCTTTTTCCGCATGAATTCTTCTGTTATTAATCAATTAATGTTCATGGCAGTGTTTCCAAAATGAATTCAGATCAATTTTGCTCAAATAAATGTTCGTTTAATTGTCTTGTAATACCTTATCTCTTACCCTATTTTGATGTGTGTAAGTTAATAATTTCCATGCCTTAGGTACCTTCCATTTCTTAAGTAGTGCCTTCCATTTGCCTTTTACTTCAAATTATACATTTCCAGGTAAGTACAGAACAATATTCTTAGCAATAAAGTAGAAGTAAATTTAGCAGGTGTCGCCAAGAGAACATTCATAGAATTCCAGACTTCAAACCATAAAATTTTGCATTTAAATTTTTAGTAATTGCGAAGCAACAACACCTGATTTCTAAAATAAGCAATTTTACCATCCCACTAAAATGCATCGATTTTAACATTTCACATTTACGACATCCACAATTTTAAACGAATCCACCTCTGTACACTTTTATAGACTTTGGCCCACGCGTTTTACTCAATAAAAAAAATTAAACAATACACACCGACGGTCGGATGATAGTTCGCGTAAACCAGCGGATCTATTAATAAAAATGCCACACGAAATTTGTTTTCAGTTTACAATTTACGCCGCTGGTTCAGGTCATTTCAGTTATTGTTCACCAGCAAGCATTTAATATGGAAATTAAGAGTCTTGTGGCATTAGTTGTACTGTTTTCAGTGTTTAAAAGTGGTAAGAGCATACAGGATTCAAATTTTTAACGTTAAATAAATTGCCCCAGATGTACAGATGAAGTTTTTTAGGACGTGCCTTGCATTGCTACACATGCAACGTATCTACTTCAACCTTAGACGAGAATGGTTGTTCCGGTATCGGATCGTTAAAAGGTTGTGCGGGTGGTAGTGTATGTTTGGCTGCCACTTATGAAAGTAAGTTTTTCCTGTTCTACTGTAGGTTCAATATGTTTTTTTTGCACACTTTAATATTACTCAAAAATATTACATACAATTTTTTACACTAAATCTCTAAAGAGTGCTTATAGCGCTGGCCTCAAGAAATAAGAATAATAATTAAAAAGAGTGTACACAAAAATCATAGTTAGATATATACAAATAAATTGTAAGTAGATTAATATAAATAAATTTTGGAAAAAGTAGCCACACAATTAATCCGATTAAATAGAAAAGTATTCTTTAGTAGTTTTATTACAAAAGTTTAAAAATTTTGAATATTTCTTAAGTTATTAGGTAGCCTATTAAATGCTTTAGATGCAGAATACATTGGGCTATTCAATCCAATTATCGTTCTATTATACATGACATAATATAAATTTAACTGACTTCTAGTATTGTGTCTATAAACGTCATTTGAGAATATAACTGTTGTATTACATTTTAATTTTTTGTTTATAATTTTATACATAAGTTTACATTTTTCAAACTCCATTAACGCGACTCTGTATTAGTAAGTATATCATACTGAAATAATATTTTAAGGACCCCATTTTGTAATATTTGGACATTGTCAAATTTAGTATTAGAACAGGTTCCCCATATGGGTAAAAAATATCTGAGGTGGTACAAGAAAAAGGCATTATAGATATTCATTTTTGTATTATCTGTTAGGTAGTTTCGGCTTCTATATATATACATGGTATCATTGCATTTATTTTGGATGTTATTTTGTTTATATGAGTTTACCACTACAATTTCCCTCCTATCTAGGGACTTTGAGATATAGCTAATAAAATCAAATGTTGCCGCGAGAGTACTGCTATTCTCAATGAAACCATATTGATAACTGTCCACCAATGTATTTTTGTTTATAAAAGACGTGATTCTTTTTTTAATCATTTTTCCTAGTATTTTTGATAGAGTGTTAACAACAGTAATGGGTCTGTAGTTAATCATCTGATATTTAATAAAATAAAGCAAAAAAAATCGTATCGACATTTAAAAGAATGTTTGAGGTTTAAAAAGCAAATAGTTTTGAAATATCAGCCCTCTTAGGTCAAAAGCCATGTTGTAGGTGACCGCTCACTTCAAAGTGCCATATCTCAAAAATTAGTGGAAATATTCTGAATCGACAAAGAGCATAATACTTTTAGGAATGTTCTTAAAAAATTGTATTTAAGGTTCAATGTGGTTTGATCAAAGTTTTCGGTAATATGGGCCAAAAATATGGGTGAAAAAACATGAAAAAATTCATATCTTCGTAACAGTAACTTTTAGGGCCCAAAAGGTAAAAAGCTTTCAAATGACCCCAAGAATATGCCTGCATATTCTCGTTAAATAAACAGCATAACATGTAGAATATTCTCTATAAAGGTGATTTTTGAAAATTGGAACTAAGACTCTTTTATTTATTTCATTGAAACCGTGTTTCAGTAATTTTAAAAAATCGTATAAAAAGTGGTAAGAAAATTTATTTTTTTTGAGAATTTCTTTTTTCCTAGAAAAATTCAAAAAATGTTTATACCTCAAAAACCTAAAAAATGTAAAATTAGGTACAAAGATTTTTTGATTTATTTAATTTGACACATGTTTCACTGTTTTTCAAAAAACAAAAAAATGTGCAAAAAATTGATTTTTTTTTATAGAAGGTCTCTTTTTTTATAAGAATTCGCAAAATACGTTTAATTTACAGTGAGGGACAAAAGTATTGGTATTGATTTTTATTAAAATTCGTATCTGTCCTCTTAAGCTACTAGACCTATTACATTTAAATATTTTCTAATTTAAAGTGTATACTCAAGAGCATTCGTTTCTTAATATTTAATACAAATTTAATAAATAAAGGCTTTACATAAGAACCCGAATTAAAATTCTATCAAAAATCCCATGAACAAAAGTATTGGCACACATGTTTACAAAGTGTTTAAAAATAAGTGCCTTGTATGTGAGAATTTTGAAACAGTTTTTTTACATTCTTTAACAGAATATTTATATGAAGTAAAATATTTCTTTAGGCTTAGTGCTTATTTTAAGTGCATACATTGCAAATATGGGTCCCAAAGGCCAGGAAACGACGGAATCCGAGCGAAAAATAATTGGACAGCAGCGAAAAGAGGGTAAATCGTATTCAGCGATTGCCCAAATTGTGAAGAAAAGTCGTTTTACTGTGCGTAGTGTCTTAAAAAGGTTTGAAACTGCAGAAAATTTCAAAAATAAGCCTAGAACTGGACGTCCGCCAAAGTTAACGGAGAGGCAAGAAAGAAAAATTGTGAATAAAATTAAGCAAAATCCTCGAACTAGCGCTTCTAAAATTGCGGCTATATTGACAGAAGAACATAGCATCAACGTGAGCTTAAAAACAGTACGAAGAGTTCTTCATAGGGCTGGATATAGTGCCAGAGTAGGTCGGAATAAACCATTTATTAATAAGGTTAACCAAAAAAAGCGTCTTGAATTTGCGTGTGCGAAAGTGTGCGAATGCACACTTTCATCAAGATAATATGTTTTGGGACAAAGTAATATTCTCTAATGAAGGTAAATTCAAAAATTTACATTCAGATGCGAAAGTGACTGTGTGGAGGAAGCCCAATTGTGAACTAGATGCACAAAATCTGCATAAGACTGTGAAACATGGTGGTGGTAGTGTACTAGTGTGGGGCCGTATGTCATCGGGAGGGGTCGGAAATCTGGTTTTTATAGATGGTATTATGGACAAAAATGTATATTTAAATATTCTAAAAAAAAACTTAAGAGCTAGTGCGGAAAAACGGCAAATGATTATTACTTTCAATAGGACAACGATCCGAAACATACAGCCTATATAGTCAAGCAGTGGATTGCGTTTAATGTCCCTTATACTTTAAATACAACTCCTCAATCTCCAGATGTCACAAAAGGAGGTCCTACAAAATATTAGAACTGGGATTAAATTTTATTTTTATTTGGTGTGCCAATAGTTATGTCCATTTTAAATAGAATGTAATTTTTATTTTTTTGTTGCTCTCGTTATGCTTAAGGAAATCTGTTTTATTTTTCATTATTATTATTGTACTAAATCTTTTATATGTTTTTAGTTAGATAGTTATTATTGGGTTACATAAATATAGTAAACATTAATAAATTACTTTATAAAATTATGGTGTACCAATACTTTTGCCCCTCACTGTATGTAGTATCTTTCAGATTAAATAAAATTAGTAATGCGTCCAACTAGCATATTTACTACGACCACCGAACAATAACAAGACTAGAAGGTTCACTTAACGCTCCGCCTCTTCTTATGCCTATCTCACTCGAATATCGGACGCTACTCTTTTTATGTCTCTCGAAGTCGCTCCCGGGAGAAATGCATATACCGGCTGTCTGATATAGCATATTTAAAGTAGTATAACAGTTGTCTCACAGAGTAGCTATTTGTAGGTAGAATTACTATACTGTGCTAGAACGTTATAGCGATGGTTTTATTAGGGATTTTATTAAGGATTCTGATAAAATGCCACGAATGTGTTGTGTTAATGGATGTTTGTCTAGAGAAGGCACAGAAACATCATTTCGGTGGCCCAGGGATGAACATAGGTAAGAATTTATAGAATCGTTTTAGTATAATCGTATATAATCGTATAGTTTTGAATGATAACTTTTTTAATATTTATATTTTATGCATAATAGAGGGTAATAATATTATTAAAATGAGAGACAATAATAATAATAATAATAATAATAATTTTTTTCCATATTCATCAGTATAAAAGAAATTGTAAATGATATTTCTAGATGTCAACTTTGGAAGCAGGCTTTGGGATTTGTTAATAATCATAGGTATACCAATATGACTCCAGAAGAATGTAGTAATAAATTAAGAGTCTGCGAATTACATTTTCCTCAAGAAACCTTAATGCGTAATACCGTAAGAACAAATCTGCTGTATAACGCTGTCCCGTCAAAAAATGTATGGCAAAATAGCGGAGAAACTATAATATTTTATGAAGATTGTATGAAGAGTGTGTGATATAGTAAGTTTGTTCATTTTTTATACAGATAAATTTACCTTGATTTATTTGATGGATTGTAACAATTTGTTATAAAACATTATTGTTAAGATAAAATAAGAAAATTAATATTTCAGGTAGGGCTAGAAGATTAAAAGAAACAAAAGCAACACAAACAAGTGTAGAACAAGTAATATTCAGCAATGAAACAGATTAAGATTACTGTTAATGTTGTTTTTCTTTTTTTTATTTTCTTATTTAACAGTTTAAAATATTTTCTTTTTTATTTATATACCTACAACTAAAACAGAATGGGCCACAATAATATTAATTACATAGTTTGATTGTTTCGAAACACCCCGGTAAGTGAACCTTTGTTTTATTTTGATGGCCAACGCACCGTTAACTGTCTGCATTACCCTCGTACGAGCCGACACAGCTGAACACTTGCGTGGTTTTTTGCGATCGGCGGCTCGTATTTGAGAGCGCTACTTCAAACACCCGACCGAGAGTGGGACTTCTAGTCTTGTTATTGTTCGGTGCTACGACATACCGCACATTTTAGCGAAAAATGCGGCAGATTCTTTTTTAACGAGACCAGTAATGTACTCGGGTCATCAGTTTAACAAAACGTTTGTGGTAAAAGCAAAAAGGAATTTATTAAGTTATTAATAAATAAGCAGTTAGTGTTATTACCGGTATTTTATTATAGTTAAATAATAACATTACAACTTAAAAACCGGATCATCTAAAGATATAATATTTGGCCTGAAGATTCTTTGATTTATTTCATTGGAGACGTATGTCAGCGTTTTTTGAAAAACGTACAAAAAATTGAAAAGAAAACATTGTAACTTTAAAATCAGATCACCGAAAAATGTTAAAATTTGTATAAATATTCTTAAATTTAATTCATTGGACATATAACACATACAAAAAAATGCAAATAATTTTTTTTTAATAATGTTAAATATATTATTATAATATTCAACGATTTTTTAGTAAATTTTGGTTTTGGTATATTTATCAACAGTATATGGTCAAGGTATATTTATTAAACTGTAGAATATACGTATACCATGTACGTTTCTGTTTACAAAAGGGAAAAAATTTCGCCATTTCAAAAAATTGACTTGGGATTTGTGTATCTAGTTTTTAAACTTGATTACTATATCTCAAATATGTGATGAAATTCTTCTGAAAAATCACTGTTTTTCGTCCATATTAATCTAATAACACAGTTTTTATACTGAATATATATTTTCTGCAAAAATATTGTTTTTCATTAACACAACCCTTAGCCCCCCACCCACCCCACACATTTTCCCAGTAAGAAATTCTTTTGAAAAATCACCGTTTTTCGTTCATAACATCCAATCTAATAGCACTATTATTGTATTAAATATTTATTATACGTATAATATCATATTTAAATAAACAAATTGTGTTATTAGATTAGATGTTAATGACGAAACCAGCTGTTATTCATGCATATTATGGAAATTGGAAAACAATGATTTTTGAAAACAATTTCTTCCTGGTAAGTAAAACAATGTTTTTGCAGAATCATATCGTGTGTTGCTTGGGTGCTTATAACTCAAAATCCAGTAGATCTAAACCCATGAAATTTGCCGTGAAGATTACTTGATTTATATTTATTTATTATATATTTATCTTGAAAATAAGTTAAATGCATAGGTTCTAACACATCAATTTGCGCCTCTTTAAAATTCCTTTATCAATTTCAGTAAATTCGGGAATAGTGAAGACCTACACGACGATGCAGTCCTGTTTCCCGGACATGGCAGGGACGGAGTGCGACAATTTTTTTAAAACTCAAAAAAATTTACACACCAGCGTCGCACTCGCGCGAAACAGTTGTTACGTGTGCAATTCCGATAATTGTAATAAAAAACCGCGTCCGATGGTTGGCAACGGCGGGATGGTTTATAGCAAAACGAGTGTTGTGAATGTTGTGTTGGTAGTTAGTATCATGTTGTTTAAGTTGATTAATAATATATAATTGTTGTTAAATTATTTGTTAAGTAGGAAAATAATTACGAGTTTTGGGCACCTACTTAGAAGGACACAGGTCATTTTTTCATGTTAAACAGAAACCATATGAAAAGAGACGTATATTATAAAAAAATGAGATCACATTAAGCGTTTTGTTTAGTTCCACAAAACCTGGCGGCCGAAGAATCCAAGAAACTACTACTATTTACCGCATCCTCATTATAACCTACGACTTCGTTGCCTGTACTTTGCTCCAAATCGTTTTCCGTTGAAACCTCATCACTTGCATCATTATTATTATTAAACAAACCCTTCAGCTGTCCAACTGTAATCCTCCCTCGCTCCCACCCGTCCGAGTTGGCACTAGTGGCATTATAAACCGACTCTTCAATGGTGTTTTTTATTAAAAATTTATGCACGAACGTAGGCCTAAAATGTTTAGCGTAAATATATATGTATGTAATTAATAATAAAGTAACTTACTTGGTCTGGCCAATTCTGTGTACCCTGCCAATCGCTTGCAGTTCATCGGCGGGATTTAGAAGGGGTTCCAGCAGTACCACGTGGGTCGCCTCTATTAAGTTTAGGCCCTTGGAACCTAAGCGGATCGGTAGGAGTAGGACCGTTATTTTTTTTAAAGGGTCCTAGAAATGTTGTTGGCTTTAGTTAAAAAAAATTGAGCATTTCTTATTCAGGTAATTAGTAAGGAAGCAATTAAAATATTTATGTATTAAATTAAACTACTATAAAGATATTAATAATTACCATAACAAATCAAAACTATGATGTACCTAATAATGCAAGTTTTCAAATTGGTTCAAAGATAAATTCAAACTATCATTATGATCTAAATACCCGAACAAAGGGCTTATTACATACATAGTTTGTACCGTCAAAGATTACATGGAAGAGCTTAAACTAGATCAAACTCGGTTCGCCTATTTTTGCAGTAATTTCAAGTTTAATCGATTGAGATATTAAAATTTTGCCTTCGAATATTCTTTTTATAAGCACAAAAGTTATTTTGAACCTTCTCATCTGAAGCATTATATTGATCATCTAAAGGAGACCATACAATGCATGCATCTTCAAGTTATGATGTCACTAAGGCCTTTGATAGGTTGGATCATGGAATTCTTTGCAAAACACTTTATAAAATGGACTTTTATAAACATCTAGTGTTAAGTTTTTCGGTTCCTATTTACTAGATAGACCGAAATTTCTGAAGATTAATAGATTCAGATCATCTACCTACATTTTCTCAACTGGGAATTCCCCGTAGAAATGTAATTTTTTTAGCAATGACATGTCCACGAATATTGGTAATAAGTTTTTACTGTTTGCCGATGATAAGAAGGTTTTTCGTCCTGTTAAGAATTTATGAATAATGGGAAGTTAACAGACCTGACCTTCGGAAATATAACATGTCAATTTCTTTGCTTAAAGATGAAATTGCCCGGCTTTGGTTCAGAAGTAAGTATTAAGATCATCTTTAAAAAAAATATATGAGAAATTCAAAGAAATCTCGTTACGCGCAAAAAAACACTAAAGTCTTTGTATTTTTCTTCTATTGCCTGGAAAAAAAAAATTTATCTATTCCAGGCAAAATGTGATTTTTTTTCAAAAAATCCCAACAACATGTCTATAACTCAAAAACGAAGCAAGTTAGAGAGTTGAAAATTTGTACAAATATTCTTCAAATAAAATGATTAGACACCTATTTCAGCGTTTTTCAAAAAAATATACAGGGAGATAAAAAATAATTTTTTTGGGAAAATGTTATATTTTCTTCAAAAAATCCTAACAGCATGTCCATAACTCAAAAATGAAGAGAGTTAGAGAGTTGAAAATTGGTACACATATTCTTCAAATAAAATGATTAGACACCTATTTCAGCGTTTTTCAAAAAAATATACAGGAAGATAAAAAATAATTTTTTTGGGAAAATGTTATATTTTCTTCAAAAAATCCTAACAGCATGTCCATAACTCAAAAATGAAGAGAGTTAGAGAGTTGAAAATTGGTACACATATTCTTCAAATAAAATGATTAGACACCTATTTCAGCGTTTTTCAAAAAAATATACAGGAAGATAAAAAATAATTTTTTTGGGAAAATGTTATATTTTCTTCAAAAAATCCTAACAGCATGTCCATAACTCAAAAATGAAGAGAGTTAGAGAGTTGAAAATTGGTACACATATTCTTCAAATAAAATGATTAGACACCTATTTCAGCGTTTTTCAAAAAAATATACAGAGAGATAAAAAATAATTTTTTTGGGAAAATGTTATATTTTCTTCAAAAAATCATAACAGCATGTCCATAACTCAAAAATGAAGAGAGTTAGAGAGTTGAAAATTGGTACACATATTCTTCAAATAAAATGATTAGACACCTATTTCAGCGTTTTTCAAAAAAATATACAGGGAGATAAAAAATAATTTTTTTTGGGAAAATGTTATATTTTCTTCAAAAAATCATAACAGCATGTCCATAACTCAAAAATGAAGAGAGTTAGAGAGTTGAAAATTGGTACACATATTCTTCAAATAAAATGATTAGACACCTATTTCAGCGTTTTTCAAAAAAATATACAGGGAGATAAAAAATAATTTTTTTGGGAAAATGTTATATTTTCTTCAAAAAATCATAACAGCATGTCCATAACTCAAAAATGAAGAGAGTTAGAGAGTTGAAAATTGGTACACATATTCTTCAAATAAAATGATTAGACACCTATTTCAGCGTTTTTCAAAAAAATATACAGGGAGATAAAAAATAATTTTTTTTGGGAAAATGTTATATTTTCTTCAAAAAATCCTAACAGCATGTCCATAACTCAAAAATGAAGAGAGTTAGAGAGTTGAAAATTGGTACACATATTCTCCAAATAAAATGATTAGACACCTATTTCGGCGTTTTTCAAAAAAATATACAGGGAGATAAAAAATAATTTTTTTTGGGAAAATGTTATATTTTCTTCAAAAAATCCTAACAGCATGTCCATAACTCAAAAATGAAGAGAGTTAGAGAGTTGAAAATTGGTACACATATTCTCCAAATAAAATGATTAGACACCTATTTCGGCGTTTTTCAAAAAAATATGCAGGGAGATGGAAAATAATTTTTTTGGGAAAATGTCATATTTTCTTCAAAAAATCCTAACAACATGTCCATAACTCAAAAACAAAGAAAGTTAGAGAGTTGAAAATTGGTACACATATTCTCCAAATAAAATGATTAGACACCTATTTCAGCGTTTTTCAAAAAAATATACAGGGAGATAAAAAATAATTTTTTTTGGGAAAATGTCATATTTTCTTCAAAAAATCCTAACAACATATCTATAACTCAAAAACCAAAAGAGTTAGAGAGTTGAAAATTTGTACACATATTCTTCAAATAAAATGATTAGACACCTATTTCAGCGTTTTTCGAAAAAATATACAGGGAGATAAAAAATATTTTTTTTTGAAAAAATGTCATATTTTCTTCAAAAAATTCTAACAACATGTTCCTAACTCAAAAACCAAGAGAGTTAGAGAGTTGAAAATTTGTACAAATATTCTTCAAATAAAATGATTAGACACCTATTTCAGCGTTTTTCGAAAAAATATACAGGGAGATAAAAAATAATTTTTTTTGAAAAAATGTCATATTTTCTTCAAAAAATTCTAACAACATGTTCCTAACTCAAAAACCAAGAGAGTTAGAGAGTTGAAAATTTGTACAAATATTCTTCAAATAAAATGATTAGACACCTATTTCAGCGTTTTTCAAAAAAATATACAGGGAGATAAAAAATAATTTTTTTTGAAAAAATGTCATATTTTCTTCAAAAAATCCTAACAACATGTCCATAACTCAAAAATGAAGAGAGTTAGAGAGTTGAAAATTGGTACACATATTCTCCAAATAAAATGATTAGACACCTATTTCAGCGTTTTTCGAAAAAATATACAGGGAGATGAAAAATAATTTTTTTTGAAAAAATGTCATATTTTCTTCAAAAAATCCTAACAACATGTTCCTAACTCAAAAACCAAGAGAGTTAGAGAGTTGAAAATTTGTACAAATATTCTTCAAATAAAATGATTAGACACCTATTTCAGCGTTTTTCAAAAAAATATACAGGGAGATAAAAAATAATTTTTTTTGAAAAAATGTCATATTTTCTTCAAAAAATCCTAACAACATGTCCATAACTCAAAAATGAAGAGAGTTAGAGAGTTGAAAATTTGTACAAATATTCTTCAAATAAAATGATTAGACACCTATTTCAGCGTTTTTTAAAAAAATATACAGGGAGATAAAAAATAATTTTTTTTGAAAAAATGTCATATTTTCTTCAAAAAATCCTAACAACATGTTCCTAACTCAAAAACCAAGGAAGTTAGAGAGTTGAAAATTTGTACAAATATTCTTCAAATAAAATTATTAGACACCTATTTCAGCGTTTTTCAAAAAAATATACAGGGAGATGAAAAATAATTTTTTTTGGGAAAATGTCACATTTTCTTCAAAAAATCCTAACAACATGTGCATAACTCAAAAACGAAGAAAGTTAGAGAGTTGAAAATTGGTACACATATTCTTCAAATAAAATGATTAGATATCTTGGATTTCCTTGTATGCTATATTAACTTATGTTCTATTTCACCCACCTTAAAGCTGGCTATCCTCTTCTCGAATGCGGAACTGGCATCCGCTAGTTCCGCCTCGATATCGTTCTCCTCCAAGGCCCTCCTCAGCAGTTTTAAAACGTGTTTAAACGTAGAAAACAACAGGATCTTCACCAACGGGTCTCGTCTTCTCAATTTCAAAATTAACCGCACGACATCCTCGACTTTACGGGAGTACTGTTGCGCTAATTGTATTTCTTCTACGGGGTTGTTTTCCGCGACGTGGGCGCTACTTTTTATATAGGAAACGTCTTGGAGGTTCTGTTTTGCACGACATACGCAACAATGGATATGATCTGTTACCTAAAATAAAATGATTTTATCGGATATCCTAATTTTAGAATTAAATTAAGGGAGATTTTAAAATAAGCAACCGTCGATCTGAATAAGAGTGGTTTTCACATATATTTGTAAAAAAAAATTATTTTAAAAGATCAGTATGATTTCCTTTACAAACATAAAGTATTTAAAACATAACAGCATAAAACTATTTCATGCATATGATCTACTTGGCCTGAATATGATCTATATTCAAGGGAAATAAGATGTTAAATTTAAAAATTTTGAGATATTGCAATGTTATTCTGTTTTAAATTTTTGCAACGATATTAATAAGTTCCTCTATAAGAAAAAATTAAACATTTTGCTCAATAATATCGAATTACCTGCCTCTGACTTCTGTAAGGGCTTAGGCCTATTCATGGATTCTAAATTAAGATTTACAGATTAAATCATAGCAAAACTTCAATTGGCCTACTCCTATCTAAAACTTATTTACATGAATGTTTTGTTTTGCATAAATCATTTTATATTAAGCCATTTCAATCATTGTAATAGTGTTTACCACTGATGTATTAATATTTCTGATTAATACAGAGTACAAAATTCACGCATCAGACTTATGACCTACATTTATGAAGAACTAGAATTACACTACATGTTCGGAGGTCTAATTGAAAATCTATTCAGAAACGGTATTTTCAAAATTAAATATAAGTTTTATTAATTTTAAAAAGCTTATGCTGCTGGAATATCCTGCATCCGTGAGTCGGTAAAAATTGCTTTTTGGCATATTTGTGGGATATGCCGGGCATATTTGAATAAATTTAGTCAAGTAAGATATAGGCAGCCTATTATACGGATATTGGGTTGTTTGGGATATTTTCTCTGTGGAAACTTGGAAAATGATTAAAAACGATACAAAGACAGAAAAAAACCTCTTGTCTATAGTTCAGACATTTTGTGATGTTTTTTTTATATCTTCCAATAACTAGAAATAATTTTGGACTTTTGGTATTATTTTTCTTTGCCTCTCGAACTTGTCAATTTTCTGCACTAATTTTTTCATATATTCCCGGATTTCTTAAGGTTTCAAAGGAATTTTTCATTTAAACTAAATGTGCCGTTACCTTTCCTAAAAGTGTTTGAAAACACTCCATACAATACGTGTGTCCGCACATTAATATCACCCACGTATTAACCAGTGCACCCCTGCAAATAGGGCAAGGATCAGGGGTGTATCCCTCGAATTGTTGCTGCTTTAACGTTTCTAAAAACGGAAACACTAGTAAAGAAATCGATATTTTTTTAAGCCAATTATTACCTAAATAATTCCTTGTCCCCAAAAGAGCGTCTAGCTTACAACTCTGCGTTCTCTCTTCAGATTTCAACGTTAATTCTTGATGCGGAATCTAAAATATCTTAATCTCAAAATTAAATCCTTAAACAATATAACAATAGTTTGTACCTCAGATGGTAAAATCAAATTAATGTTCTCGTGCGTGATCTTTTGGTCGTAACTCAAGTTCTTTAACGCCCTATTAGTCTTCAAGCAGCCATCGTCCGTTTTAAATTGAAGTCGCACTTTGCAAATGTCCAGTTCGTCCTGGGCGCATACCTGCTGGTCCAGATGGGTCCACAGTTTTCGGATTTCCTAAAATATTTTCGTTGAAGTGTTGTTTTTTTTTTGTTAAGACACCAACATACCTTAAATTCCTTTTTTAAGGTGTCAATAAGGGAAATGTGAGTTTCTCCGTCTTTGATCCATTCCGGTTTGCAATTTTTCGCTTTCAGTAGACCCAAGAGGGCTGAAAACTAAAAGATTAAGACGTTCTAAATTATTTGTTCGTAAGTTCTTTTACCTTTGAGCAGTAATTCTTCCAGCTTGGGTTTCCAACTGCCTTCCAGGCTCATCTCTTCGAAGATCTGAGTTCTTTTCTTCATGGTAAACAGTTGGGCCTCGTAGTTTTTCAGTTTACCTTCAAGAAATTATTAATATGGTTTTATAGAGTAGAATTCTATAGGTCTAATTACCATTTGCCACACAGATAAGACAATTCGGCCCCTTTTTCTTCGTTTTAGTTTGTTGCCTGCGTAAATGGCAATTCATCGCCTTTTCCACTAACCCTTGCGATATAACGATCTGTTTAGTTTCTGGATCTTGTTTGTAGATGACCTCTATGGCATTTATAAGGGTTTCTCTAAACTCTTCTAGTGTTTCGTGCCAGAGGTAGATTTTTCTTAATAAATAACGTGAGGACTCACCACTGCAATTTAATACATACATTTTATAAATAATAATTCGTTTAATTAGCATTTCAATCGCTACAATAGTAAGATTATATAAGGCAATAGTTAGACCTCACCTTGAATATGCCTCTCAAATATGGATGCCCTTAGAATCTGTGCATATACATCAAACAGAGAAAGTTTACAAAAAAAGGTTTCTGCGCTATCTTTATGTTTTGAATAATAACTCTTATCAATGCAAAGTGTCTTATGAAAGTATGTTGGACAGTTTTTCATTAAATACTCTTTTAGATAGAAGAAAGACACAAGCCGTGATATTTTTATACAATATATTAAATAACTTTAACTATAAAGAGACTGTAACTTGGACTAAATGTACCAACAATTAATCAAAAATTCTTAAAGGTTAATCCAAATAACAACGAATGATGACTGTTTTAAATGAAGTATTTACTCAAGCTAAGATAGACATTTTGAGTACTTCTTTAAAAGATTTGAAAGCTTTACTGTGATTTTCCATTAAACTATTATATTTGAGTTGGGAATAATATACCAGGTTAAGACCCTTTTTATGACTATTCTTGTTTCTTTTTTATCTCTGTTAATTATTTTTAAGTTTTATATTCTATTCTTATTAAAATTTTTATTTTTTTTAAGTTATATTATCTTCTGTTTTAAATTTAAGGCTTAGTTAATCTGTAACTTAGGACTTTACATGTGATTACCAATTTTGTGAGAGAGGATAGAGTTGGCATTGGAGGGGGAGTTAGATTTTATATAAAAAAATCTTTACAATTTTCTCGAATAATATTCGACAATGTCAATTCTCCAGATTTTGAACATACGAGTGTTGGGTTTGAAGTGAGTGGTAAGCGGATTTTGGCCCTTACTATATATAGACCATCTTCTGGAAATACCGTCACTTTTTTTGATACGTTAGAAAATGTACTGGCGCAAGCGATGACGATTATATTTTGTTACTTGGTGATATAAATATTAATTTACTAAATGAAAATGTGAATACAAGAAACTTTAAAAATGTTTTAAATGTCTTCAACTTAAAACAATTAATAACTGAACCTACACACCATAATTTATTGACAAATAGGTCAAGTCTTATTGATGTGATTATTTCCAGTCAAGAACTTGAAGTGATAAAAGCCGTTTCTACACCTGTGTCAAGAAGCCTAACCGACCATAATTTAGTATACGCCATATAAAATTTTCCAAAAATACAAAACAAAGTAAAACATTTAAAATATCGTCCTTATAAAAACATTAGTCCTGAGGATTTTCGCAGAGATGCTGAGCAAATAGAGTGGAACGGAATTTATTTCACAAACAATATTGATACAAAATTAGATATTTTTAATACAAATATATTAAATTTAATAAATAAACGCGCTCCACTTCAACAAAAATTAGTTAAAGCGAACAATTTTATGCCCTGGATAACCGATAACATAAAACTTTTAATGCGTTTAAGGGATAAGGCACACAAGAAATATTTAAAAAATAAAACTTTGGGTACCTTAGAATATTATAGACAGTTAAAAAATTTTACAAAACATGCTATTACACGGGAGAAAACTACTTATTTTAACCAATTTTCTTCAAAAAAAGGAAAAGATTTATGGGACAATGCTAAAAAATTAAATATATCATCCAATAAGCCGCAATTCCCAATAAATTATGTGATCCAGAACAGATTTGCAACTTTTTTTCATCTACTTTTCAAGCTCCTAATTCTGCGTCAGATGACGCACGATAATCTTTTTTTATCGTTCAAATGTCCATCCCAATATTAATATCAAACTAAATTTTACGCTTATAGACGAGAATTCCCTGTTAAAGATTCTGAATCGTATATCCACTGGGGCAATTGGCGATGATGGTATATCAGTGAGGGATATTAAACTTTGCTTGCCATACTGCATTCCACCCTTATTAAATATAATAAATTCCTGCATTTTAGAAAGTTATTTTCCATTTTCATGGAAAAAAGCAATCGTGAAACCGCTAGCTAAAAATACGAATCCTAAAGGACTAAAGGATCTAATACCGATCAGTATTCTTTCGGTAGTTTCTAAATTTCTTGAAAAACATATTAATAAACAATTGTACGACTTCCTAAACACGTCAAATGTTATCCCATCGTGCCAGTCAGGATTCCGATCTGGTTACAGCACCTCTACTTGTTTAGTTAATCTTTTAAATGATGTTCGTCACAGTGAAGATAAGAAACTAATAACTTGCCTGGCATTTCTCGATTTCAGCAAAGCATTCGATACGATTAGCCACAATATGCTTTTAGCTAAGCTTCATTACTATGGACTTTCTGATAATTCTGTAAAATTTTTCGAACAATATTTAATAGATAGATCCTTTTGTGTGGAAATTGTGAGAGATTTTCAAAGCGTTCGATCTGAATTTGTACCAATTGCCACAGGTGTGCCTCAAGGGTCAATTTTGGGCCCTCTGTTGTTTTCCATATATGTTGCAGATATGAGCAATTCTATTGAAAACTCAACAATATGCTGATGATTCTCAAATATACACTTCATTTTCTTTAGATTATGTAAACCAAAAATTTTGACAAATTTAACACGGACTTGAATAAATTTAAAAAAATCTCCGATGATCATAATTTAAAACTAAACTTCTCTAAATCCTGTACGCTATTTTTTAATGCTAAATATCAGATTGAGAGAATTAGGCAATTATTTGTTCCACAAATAGATAATATGCCTTTGGCCTCAGTTTCAGAGGTGAAAAATTTGGGTATACTTTTTGATGATTCGATAACATTTTAAGCACATATTCATAATAAATTAAAAATTGCTTATATAAGATTGAAAAAACTTAATAGCTACCATCCAAAATAAAGTATCAATTATGTGACAGTTTAATATTATCGCTATTCGACTACGGTGATGTGGTTTATGGTTCATCTTTGACGATGCAATTAGCACACCAAATACAAAAAATACAAGTATGCGTTTTTCTTACAATATTCCATTTAGAGAACATATTAAGGCTCATTTAAATAATAAAAATATCCTTAATATGAGTTACCGTAGAAAACTTCATTTTTATATTTTTTTACATAGAATCTTAAAAACTGGACAACCCTCATACCTTGCAGCGTTATTTAATCCATTTTTACATCAGCATCATACAAGATTTGTTAATAAATACAGGGTACCTCAACATCGCACTGCAGCTTTTCAGAAATCTTTTACATTTATAGGGATTAAATTGTGGAATGATTTACCAGATGAAGTAAAGGAATTTACTTATAAAAGATTCCTAAAATACACTAAGCAATTTCTTATTAATGAGCAAAAATAACCTACATTTCTTCCAAACCATGCGTGCTGTGCTGTTTGTATATGTATATATTGGGCAAATAAAGAAGTTTGATTTGATTTGTAGAGTATGGCAATAAATATATAAATAAATAAATAATTGCTACATATATGGTAACAAGGCAAGATTCGAGAAACTACATACTCATAATTAACAATTATAAAAACTAAAATCAGTGTGCGTAAAAATAAAAATAAAAGGACAAAGCAAGTCAATTTAAACATAAAACCACTTATGAACATATGCACAGATTTAATTTAAAACGATACTAAGAAGTATGTTATATTAAATATCGAATAAATGAGAAAAGTCTATTGATTTCTCATAATATAGTCAATCTTTAAATCGTATCTCTGAGGAAGGAAAGAAATGATGATCATTTTTGACACATAAAAATAAATTGAGGTTTTTCTCAAAAACTATTGATTTCTCAATTTTTTTTATTGATGATAGTTACTCTATTAATTGTAGTATGTACCAGTTTTTTAATCAAGTCTCTACCTCTAACAACAAAGAAAATGAAAATTTATTAAAAAAATTGTTATGATGTTGTGATTAGACAAAGACGAAGTTATGGCGTTTTTAAAAAAAAATAGTAGTTTCCGCCTGATGGGCATTACAGTATAACAATGCCCGTGGTGCATACAATGCTTTAAGTTTTACCTAAAAATTGATTTTTATGAACAAAAATAATTTTAATATTAATTGAAAAATAGGGTCTATCTGTACAGGTACATACATACATACCTACCTACAGAAATTTATCAAGTGATTTGCAATGATTATTTAAGTTTAACTTTGATGTTTCTGTCAGTTAGTCAGTTGGCATTTTTTGTTTAAATATTTGCTTAAAATGGAAGAAATTCCACAAAATATAAGAGAAAAGGCCATAAAAGCGACCGAAAATCTTTTGCCAGTTAAATCAAGGCAACAATATGATCGGGAGTATGGCATATTTGGTATTTGGAAAGATGCCAATGCAATTGTTCAAATAACCGAAACCGTTCTAATGGCATATTTTCAGGAACTGGTAAGTTATTGATTTTATTTTAATAGGTACATAATATGTTTAACAAATTTTAATATTTTTAGTCGGAAAAATACAGTCCGAACTCTCTCTGGACCAAGTATTCTTCCCTAAGGTCTACGTTAATGGTCTATAAAAATATAGACATCTCGCAATACCATCGTCTCATATCTTTTTTAAAAGTTAAGTCGAAAGTATATGTCCCGAAGAAGTCTAAAGTTTTGGAAGAAAAACAAATAATAAATTTTATTAAGAAGGCTCCTGATGATATCTACTTGGTACACAAAGTCATATTGGTAATGGGTGTTTTTGGAGGTTTAAGACGAGATAAGTTGGTCAAAATGACCATTGATGATATTGAAGATAGAGGAACGGTCTTGGTTATAAAGGTACCAGAAACTAAAACTTCAACTTCAAAAAGTTTTACCATCATTGAAGAAGATTTAGGCGCTTTAAATTTAATAAAAAAGTACGCAGCATTAAGACCAGCTGGAATAAAGGAGCGAAGATTCTTTCTTACCTATAGAAAGAGTCGCTGTACAGTACAACCTGTAGGAAAAAATACCATAGGAAGCGTCCCAACATTGATCGCAAAATTTTTAACTGGATAATGCAGAAGCTTATACCGGCCACTGTTTGCGTCGCACATCATCAACTTTACTTGTTGAGGCAGGTGCTTTGTTTGAAATGCTAAAACAACATGGGAAATGGAAAAGCTCTTTAGTAGCTGAAGGATATATAGAAGAAAGTATTTCATCCAAAAATAAAGTAGCCAAAATGATTGCCAATTCAGTTAATTCCGTATCGACTATTGAAAATTCTTTAATGGACAATTTACAAACTATACAAAATAGCGTTAGTGCTGCCACCTCTACCATCACAAAAAACACCGACCATTCTATAGTGGGATCAGCTACATTTTCCGGGACATTTCAAAATTGTAATTTTTATTTTGGAAATAAAGTTTAATTTTTAGTAATTACAGAAACATTATTTTTTGTATAAAATGGATGTTTATTCTTTATTATGAGAGAAATAAAATTGGATAAGCAATAAAATTTCCGGGCATTATCATAATGCCCGCTTATAATGCCCTAGGTGTGATAGCAGGTATTATTGCTACCATAACATATTCCGTTTCTAAGGTATTATAAATCAATAATAGATAGGTAAAACATAAAATATTCAATAAACTTAGCATCTCCATTGTTAGGGGGATGATACAATACACTACAAAGATATTTAGATCCATTAAGAGATATTTCTACACTAACATTCCATACATGCTCCTCCACACACTCTAATGTTACTCGCTTATATTTGATATCTTTCCTTATTAAGATCATTACACCGCCTGTTCGTCTATTATTTCTGGTACATTGTTCTAAATAATACCCATCCACCTCCAACATTCATACATTTCTTCTACAGGAGATACATGAGTTTCAGATAATAGCAAAATTCGTGGTTTCCAACAATTTATTAATAAAACCAAACTATCCTTGTTATTAAGATACCCCTGAAAGTTTAGATAAACCACATTTGAATTTTTATTAATATCTTTTTCTAATTGCTACTATAAATATTTGCTCCTTTGAAGAGACAAATTAAGGTTTCTCTCAAAAACTATTGATTTTTCAGATTCTTTCATTGATGCATAAAAGTTACTCTACTGATTGGGGCATGTGCCAGCCCTTAAATAAAGCAAAGAAGTTATGACGTTTTTTGAAAATCATTTAAAACACAATTGATTAAAAAAAATTACAAATAGAATTGTTTTTCTCAAAAACTAACGATCTCTCTTATTAATCCATCAAAGTTATTCTATCGATTGGGGCGTGTGCCTTCGACTGACCTTATCTTACAATCGACGTTCGCATTATCAGCGTTCATTTTCGCCCTCGAAATAAAATCCTGCTCCAAGTTGTGTATCTCTATCCAATCGAAACCCTCGGAATACCATTGACCGTGTTTTAACATAAAATGCTCCTCGTGTTGGAACACTGCGGTGTTCACTTGCTCCCAGGATTCTTTGGCTGAGGCACTCTAAAATTGTCATTTATATAGAGGGCAATTATTAATTTTAATTAAATTAAACGCTCTACTCACTTCGTTCATGAATTTCGTGATGTACTGAGTCTCTAGTGCAGCACAATCTTGAGCCAAAGTGTCGTCCCTTAGGGTTGGTTCCTTCGGAGGATGCGTTTTAAATACTTCGGCCAGGTTGTACATGCAATGAATCAATGGTAATTTATCTACAATATATGTTTATTAATATTTTTTTTTAAATTTAGTTTAATGCAGTCGTTATCCAACCTATATGAAACTTTCCTTCCTTTTCTTCTTTGGAGAATTTGGCAGCGAGTTGCAGCACTTTTCGGTATTCGTCTATGGCGCAGTCCGGTTGGTTGCTAAGCAAATATATCCCAGCTAATCCTAAAATATGTTTTTAATTCGGAGATGTCTTTGGGAGGAATGATTTAAAATTATATAATTCTTGACGTGTTGGTGAATACGCCTGATCTAATTTAAGATTTATTTTATATTCGGGTCAGTAATATTACTGTACTTTGAAGACCTTAAAGGACGACATTTTATTAGTATGATCTAAAATAAGGGCGTTTGCAAGTTTTTTTATGCGAAAAGATGACTTTTATTTCAAAAATCTTACTATAGCTCACAAACCAAGAAAGTTAGAGAGTTGAAAATTTGTACAAATATTCTTCTAATAAAATGATTAGACACCTATTTCAGCGTTTTTCAAAAAAATATACAGGAATATGAAAAATAATTTTTTTTGGGAAAATGTGATATTTTTTTCAAAAAATCCCAACAACATGCCCATAACTCAAAAACCAAGAAAGTTAGAGAGTTGAAAATTTGCATAAATATTCTTCAAATAAAATGATTAGACACCTATTTCAGCGTTTTTCAAAAAAATATACAGGGATATGAAAAATAATTTTTTTTGGGAAAATGTGATATTTTTTTCAAAAAATCCCAACAACATGCCCATAACTTAAAAACCAAGAAAGATAGAGAGTTGAAAATTTGCATAAATATTCTTTAAATAAAATGATTAAACACCTATTTCAGCGTTTTTCAAAAAAATATACAGGGATATGAAAAATAATTTTTTTGGGAAAATGTGATATTTTTTTCAAAAAATCCCAACAACATGCCCATAACTCAAAAACCAAGAAAGATAGAGAGTTGAAAATTTGTACAAATATTCTTCAATTAAAATGATTAGACACCTATTTCAGCGTTTTTCAAAAAAATATACAGGGATATGAAAAATAATTTTTTTGGGAAAATGTGATATTTTTTTCAAAAAATCCCAACAACATGCCCATAACTCAAAAACCAAGAAAGATAGAGAGTTGAAAATTTGTACAAATATTCTTCAAATAAAATGATTAGACACCTATTTCAGCGTTTTTCAAAAAAATATACAGGGATATGAAAAATAATTTTGTTGGGAAAATGTGATATTTTTTTCAAAAAATCCCAACAACATGCCCATAACTTAAAAACCAAGAAAGATAGAGAGTTGAAAATTTGCATAAATATTCTTTAAATAAAATGATTAGACACCTATTTCAGCGTTTTTCAAAAAAATATACAGGGATATGAAAAATAATTTTTTTTGGGAAAATGTGATATTTTTTTCAAAAAATCCCAACAACATGCCCATAACTCAAAAACCAAGAAAGTTAGAGAGTTGAAAATTTGCATAAATATTCTTCAAATAAAATGATTAGACACCTATTTCAGCGTTTTTCAAAAAAATATACAGGGATATGAAAAATAATTTTTTTTGGGAAAATGTGATATTTTTTTCAAAAAATCCCAACAACATGCCCATAACTCAAAAACCAAGAAAGTTAGAGAGTTGAAAATTTGCATAAATATTCTTCAAATAAAATGATTAGACACCTATTTCAGCGTTTTTCAAAAAAATATACAGGGATATGAAAAATAATTTTTTTTGGGAAAATGTGATATTTTTTTCAAAAAATCCCAACAACATGCCCATAACTCAAAAACCAAGAAAGTTAGAGAGTTGAAAATTTGCATAAATATTCTTCAAATAAAATGATTAGACACCTATTTCAGCGTTTTTCAAAAAAATATACAGGGATATGAAAAATAATTTTTTTGGGAAAATGTGATATTTTTTTCAAAAAATCCCAACAACATGCCCATAACTCAAAAACCAAGAAAGTTAGAGAGTTGAAAATTTGCATAAATATTCTTCAAATAAAATGATTAGACACCTATTTCAGCGTTTTTCAAAAAAATATACAGGGATATGAAAAATAATTTTTTTTGGGAAAATGTGATATTTTTTTCAAAAAATCCCAACAACATGCCCATAACTCAAAAACCAAGAAAGTTAGAGAGTTGAAAATTTGCATAAATATTCTTCAAATAAAATGATTAGACACCTATTTCAGCGTTTTTCAAAAAAATATACAGGAATATGAAAAATAATTTTTTTTGGGAAAATGTGATATTTTTTTCAAAAAATCCCAACAACATGCCCATAACTCAAAAACCAAGAAAGTTAGAGAGTTGAAAATTTGCATAAATATTCTTCAAATAAAATGATTAGACACCTATTTCAGCGTTTTTCAAAAAAATATACAGGGATATGAAAAATAATTTTTTTTGGGAAAATGTGATATTTTTTTCAAAAAATCCCAACAACATGCCCATAACTTAAAAACCAAGAAAGATAGAGAGTTGAAAATTTGCATAAATATTCTTTAAATAAAATGATTAAACACCTATTTCAGCGTTTTTCAAAAAAATATACAGGGATATGAAAAATAATTTTTTTGGGAAAATGTGATATTTTTTTCAAAAAATCCCAACAACATGCCCATAACTCAAAAACCAAGAAAGTTAGAGATTTGAAAATTTGTACAAGTATTCTTCCAAGAAAATGATTAGACACCTATTTCAGCGTTTTTTGAAAAAATATACAGGGAGATGAAAAATAATTTTTTTTGGGAAAATGTGATATTTTCTTCAAAAAATCCTAACGACATGTCCATAACTCAAAAACCATGAAAGTTAGAGAGTTGAAAATTTGTACAAATATTCTTCAATTAAAATGATTAGACACCTATTTCAGCATTTTTCAAAAAAATATACAGGGAGATAAAAAATATTTTTTTTTGTGTAAATGTGATATTTTCTTCAAAAAATCCTAACAACATGTCCATAACTCATAAACCAAGAGAGTTAGAGAGTTGAAAATTTGCATAAATATTCTTCAATTAAAATGATTAGACACCTATTTCAGCGTTTTTCAAAAAAATATACAGGGAGATGAAAAATAATTTTTTTTGGAAAAATGTGATATTTTCTTTAAAAAATCCTCGGCACCACGGCTACAAAATTAAACCAAAATTACCAAAACATTCAGCGAAAAGCATTCTACTCCTACCTACACAATTAAAAATATTTACCATTAATCGAACTAATCATAACCCTTAAACTCTCCTCGCAATCGTTTTTGTTCTTCAAAATAAGGGCGTCCAATAAGTCCTTCATGGACGTGGTATCCTTTTTCAAGGACAAATACCGTCCCTTTCCCCTTACAGCGCTCGGATCCGAGCAGGCCTGTCTCAACGCAAACAGAGGAGCCATCAACTAAAACGTTCATTAGTCAAATTCAAAATTGACTGAAAAATTAAAAAAAAAAAAAAAACGCTTTTTACGTTTTTCAAGTCGCTTCGGTTCATCTTTTCCAGCGGCAGCTCATCCTCGTACTTAGAGGCTATATGCAAAAACTCCTTGCCGCAAATCTCGTGTTCCTTACCGTAAAAGAACTTTTCCACCGCCGAGAACTCTAAGAGGTGCAACTCTTTCATTTGTGCCGGAATATTTATCTGAAATGAATTTCTTATAAATACAGAAGTTTTATTTTATGGTATTCGAGCGAGGAAATACTTGAGCCAACACGGAATCCTTAGAAGTCCTCCACAAAACTCTGGATAGAAAGTCGTACATGGCCTCCGGTTTTCCTTTTAGGTATGGATCGTATAAGATGTACCTCCAGGTTTCGGGATCCTTGTAAGGTTCCATTTGTAAGTAATCAATCAGTCCAAACAGGTCTAAAGGAATAGTTACAAATTATATTTATAGGAGCATAAATGTAAGTGGAAAATTCCACTTTGTTTTGGCTGCTAGCACCAAGAGAAATACTGAATAAATTTGAATCCTCCAAATAGGACTCCTTAGTACCCAAATGTACTTTAGCCTCCTTGTAGACCTGTATTTTTTAACCGTTACAAACACCGTGAAATAAAACACTCCCGGTGAATTGTTCAACACAGTTTATTAACACTTAAACTCGTATTAAACAATCACAACTGCGAACAGAAACTTATGAACTTAGAAACTTAACAAAAAACATTTAGAATTAGCCACATGCAATTTTTATTAGAGCCCGAGCGCAATTACATGTTCTTACTATCGGCGAGTCAACAGACAGACTGACTATTTTTTAATAATACATTTTTTATTTTGGCGGTCTGCGGGCGGGATGGCGCACGGATGAAGATGAGATACGGATCGGCAAGTCGCTTCAAACGACGCGGCTTTTTTAATACGAAATACGCAGTTAGTAAACACGCCAATTTCGTTGATTTGAAGAACACTCAATACCCGAAAAACAAACAAAAAAATGAAATAGGTAAAATTAAATGGCGCTCTAACAGATACTGAGAGTCAAAGCAAGAAAGTATATAGTCTAAAGACTAGCAGGATTTATTTATTTATTTATAAGAGCATTTGTGTACCGAACATCACATATAGAATCACAGAAAATGTGTAATAATAATTACAAAGTTCTAACTAATGTTTACTAAAACTTGACCCAGGAATTTGCTATAAGGTTAAGATTAATAATAAAGTTAATATTTGGTTAAGATTTCGGTTTGTTAGTCTGATTGTTCTAGTGAGGGAATGGTGAAGGCCAAAGTTAGTTCCGTGGATTTGGTAGTGAAAACTACCAGAAGTCCATCTTGGTAAGAACTCAAAGTAAGAGTTGCGTGGACTAAAGCCAAACTTCTGATTGATTACTTGGGGTTTAAGAAAGGGGATGATATTAGCTACGATTACAACGTGTGTACAAAATATTTAATACTTGGACCAAATGATGTCACAAGGACTATATTTTCGATGTAAAATGTTGAATTGATTTACAATTCAACAGGACCTCAAACAGGACAAATTAATGAAAACTGTACTCTACAATTAAGGTCCGGTATTATAAAACTTTTTTGGCAGATAACTTAAAGTTGGCCTTAAAGTGGAATAATCTGCCAGCCTTCATCTTCCACTCTTTTTCTGTCAGTTGTTGAAAATCCCCAGAATACGTCCACCATTTAAACGCAGACACGTTGCAGAAATTAGATAGCCATGAAATTATTGATTAACTTAATACTTGCGGTGCGCATCGTGGTACCGTATTACCACTGTGCAATGTCTCTAGCGGTCAAAAACCGCAAGTGCGGCGCTGTACCCAAGCACGTAATTACAGCTGTGTATTTTTAAGAACAGAAAAAGATTAAAATGAATTAATATGTACTAACAGATGGGGTATCAGTTAAAGTTATCAATAATTTTAAATATAACCTAACACTAAAAAAACTTCTATGCATCGACATATAGATGACGGTAAAGAAACGAAATTATCAACTCGAGACTATCGGACTGTCAAGCATCTGATATGTCATATAAAATGCCGCTATTTTCATAGTTTTTTATCTCGTAGAGGCTTTTTCTCTAGAAGGATATCTACGGCCCAGCCAAGCCAAAATAAAAACGCGAAACATTCATCTTTGAACAGTAGCACATGGCCCTAATAACGTCTTAAAGACGAAGAAATGGGACGTTTATAAAGCTGACATTTTATTGCTAAGGGTAACTTGATGGTTAACATTTGAAAAATAATTATAATACCGGCCCCAAGACTATAAAATGAAATGAAACGCAAACTAGTTACTGTCATTAAGTGCGCATCTAAGTTCAGGTGCCGCGACTATACATCTGATTTCTTTCTACTTGGCTGCCTAGAGAAAAAACGTAGTTGAATTTAGACATGTATCGGTGTATCATTTAGAAAATAAAAACCATAACCATATATTAATGACTTTAGTTTATACATTTAGGTAAGGCTTGAAATTGACGCATGCTATGTTCATTGTTGAGCCTTTGTAATGAAGAATTTTAAATAAGTAAAATGTGGACAATAGTTATTTTATAATATTTGATAGAGAATCAATATTAATTCTGTAAAAACTGTAAACATAGTTAACGTTTTGGATCTTACCAGCGACTCCTTTGGCCATCGGGGTCCCAGTAACGGCCCACCGGTGTACCGCCGGTATTTTGCCGGCCATAACGGACACCACGCGACCCGGCGTTTCTACCGCTTGGGCCTCATCAAGGCACAACCGCCACCATTTCACTTTCACCAACGGACTGCTACCGGGCCAATATTTCCGTTGCCTCCTAAGCTTAAAAGACTAACAAAATATGTTACAAACAACAATATGTTAAATTGTCAGTTTCAGGGATTTTCTTACTTGTCCAGTTTCCGTAAGTCTTAACTCGCTTTGTAGTACGCTATAAGTGGTTATCACTATGTCGTAGTTTTGGAGTTCGGTGGGGTAAACTGGGGTGGCGCTGTACCCCTCGTAGTTCAGGATCCGTAAGCTGAAAATTTCATTAAATCTCCGAATAAAGAAATAAGCCTGGTTGAGAATTATTGTACCCGGGTTTCAGGTGGCTTTTCATCTCTTTACACCACTGATGCCTCAAGTTTGATGGGGCGACTATTAGGGTGGCCCCAGAAGAAATTGGATCGACATTTTCCCAGCACTGGGGGCACTTATAGGGACCCATGCGTCTTTGGTAACCCAGACAAGAAGTGTGTTGCAGTTTTTTGCATAATGTGCATTGAATACTGTCTAGAATTAAAAAAAAAAAATTTTTCAAGCTTTATGGGACACCGCTATTATTATAATGAGTGTATCAGTTGTACACTGTGTAACAGATTTTCTAATATTACAAGATATTTCTAGAATGATTGATGTAACTTTAATGTAATTTTCAAGATGGATATTAAATTTTTCAAATTTTCTCTTCATATAACTCCGAAAGTTGTGGAGATACAGACAATAATAGTGGTTAATAAATAAAACACACTACTTGTATTCAGCGTATATAATATATTAAAAATTGCTGCCTTTGCTGAATAACCATAAATTACAAAGTAATGTATTAGTAACTTAACTAATCCATAATTTTTATATTCTTAGAGAAATTCTTTCAAGAAAAATACTGATTTTGATAATATATAAGGCTTTAATTGAACCATTACTAAGATATGGAATATTCCTCTGGGGCGTAGCTTACGAAAACAGTATTGGTGCAATTAAAATTGTACAGAATTCAATCATAAAAATAATGTTTAAAAAACCCAGATTGTTTTCAACTAATGAATTGTATAAAGCTGATATAACTGATATTAAGACAATTTTTATTGCAACATGTTGTTCCTATATACATAAACATCATTCTAAGCCAACAATTACCAATCATCATCATCAAACCAGGCGCAATTTAAATAAAAATATACTCCTACCTAAAGTAAACCGAACATTAAGTCAGCAAACAATATTTTTCTTGGGCCCCAAATGTTATAACCTATTGCCAAATGAAATTAAGCAAGTAAAATTTTTAAAAAAGTTTCATGTCTTAGTTACTAATTATATTAAAATAAATAAAACAAAATTCGTGAGCTAACATATACTTTATATAATATCAATTTTTACCAGTTAATTTCTTGGTTTTTGTAGGATAGGTATAATGATCTACATATAATAAATATTATCTAAAATGTGATCAAGGAGCAATCTCTAGAGCTCATTATTGTATATCGTCGAGGAAATGTGTTCCCTGCTAACTCCACTTTGTCACCAAAACGGTTTTTTGTATGACTAATATTAGAAAAAAACCTTGCTTTCGTAAGCAAAACCGCTACATCCATTTGAGAGACACGTTAGCGTATTTTTTGGCCTCAATAATCCCTGCTATCTCCACTCGATATAACTTTGACACCTGCAATACTGCTATGTCCAGTATTTGCATTACGATTTGTGTGTAGACGTGCACGTGGTTTTGTTGCTCTTGTATTTTTGACGATTTTTCTTAGTTTTTTTGAAATTAGTTATATTCTAGTGTTTGTTTATGGCTAAGGTACGAATAAAACAATGGTTCTATAACATAATTTATCAAAACTACGTTGTTACCTATTAAAAATTTGTACTGTTTTGATCAAAAATTATCACCATTTACTAGAATGGAGTTAGCGGCTTTTACATTGTAAATATTTGGGCATTAAGTTTAATTGAAAGGATTAAGGAGTTTGCATTTTTTCTGAATGATAGAACAAAAAAGATTTTTTAATGTAATAATTAAATATTTTTTGTAGATAACGACAAAAATGAAATTAAAGAATTGTTCAAAAAATGTTATTGAAACATTTAATATTTCATTATTATTTGTAAATATGTTATGCCTATTATTTTTAGTTGGTATAAACTGAATGAAATATTAATATTCTCTTTACACGAGTTAGATCGTTTCGTTAGTATTTAATTAGTACAATAATTATAATAAATTTTTAAAAAGTAAAATTAGCTTTAAATATTCACTAAACTATAATTGTTGCAATCATTTATTAAAAAAACATTTTTTCAGTACTATGTTCCTAACTTTCAGATGAGTACCCGTGGAAAGTTAATGGTTGCCATGGCAAAAGAAGCTTCTAATAAATCCAACTATAAAGAACCATCAACTTCGATTCTCTCCTTCTGTAGATAATGAGATTATAAACTTCACAGAAAATTATAATTTTGTACAAGATGCTGAAAATGATGTGAAAGAAAGCGAAAATTATTTTGATGTTCCTTTGATAAGTTTAACTGCCGTTGAAAATAATGTTGAATTTGAATTTTGGAAAGTTCTGGATGATGGAAAGATGGAAGTACTTTCCACTGAAAAAATGGAAAATTGCACAACAGAGATAGTGTTTTCTTATTCCGGTGACATAGTACCTACAAGCGATACGCTCTTATCTGAAGATTCTTATGCCGCCACAGTTTTGGATATTATAGATAAATGTTCTATGGATATAATCCTACCAGCAAATAATGAAAATATGGAAGCAAGCAACACATCATTAGTAACAAAAGAAGGCACTCAAAAAGAAAAAAATGTGACACCCCTGAGAGAACCAAATAGACGTTTAGTTGATCCTAAAGAAGAAATTCCAGATGACAGTGATATGGAAATAACTTTAGTACCGTATTCAGACAGCTCTACAACTAGCTCAGAGTTAGAGGATTTACCAAAAAAAAGTAAATAAGATGGAGTGGTTTGCGGAAAAAAACAAAATTCAACGAGAAAAAGGTGAATCGTATTTAGGTCGGGTAAAAACCAATAATAAATGGACTTATCAGAAGCCGAAAGAACCTAGGAAGATGAAGAAAAGGTGTGAATGTCAAAATAGAAAAGGGGGTTTATTGAAGTGTAATTTAGTGACTGAAAGCATAAGAAAAAAATTATTTGAAACTTTTTGGAAACAATTTACATGGGGTGAAAAGAAAGTGTACATAAATACAACAAGGAACAAAGCGACATAGCAATAGAAAAGAAACGGAAAAATCTAGGAGATCCCAGTCACTGATCTATCACTTAAGAGTTGACGAGTTTAATGTAAGAGTCTGTAGAACCATGTTTTTACATTAGGTATAGGTAGATGGACAGTCCTTAATTGGAAAAAATGACTTTAAAAATGAAGACACTCCAAAGCGCCCAAGCCATAAAAAACTAATAAACGAGGATCGAATTAAACCATTTCTAGAAAGCAATGAACAGTTACAAGAATTTTTAAATTCTCTTCCGGTAATGGAATCCCACTATTGTAGGGTGTCTACCAATAAAAAATACCTTTTACCAGAATGGTCATCAAAACAATCGCTTTATCAATTTTATGCAACAGATTGGTGTAAGTCACCACATAAGATTAAGCCGCTATCAAGAACAAAATTTAACACGGCTGTTGAATTGAAAAACCTTGCTTTGTTTAGGCCCAAAAATGATGAATGTGAAAAATGTGCAAGATATAAAGTAAGCCAAGTTAGTGAAGATGAATATCAGTTGCACATTTCGAGGAAAGAAGAAGCAAGACTAGAAAAGGAGGCAGACAAAAAAAAACAAGCATGTGTTTTAACTGCAGATATGCAAGCGGTTTTGTTAGAGCCGAAATCACAGGTGAGCAGTTTATACTATAGGACGAAACTTCAAGTTCACAACATGTGTTTTTATCATTTAATCAACCATGACGGTTTCTGTTTTCTATGGAATGAAACCGAAGGTTATTATTATACAGCGATGGATGCAGTTACCAAAATCGTAACGCAGTTATCGCAAACGCGTTATTAAATGTGGCTGTTATAGAACAAATAACCATAATACAAAAATTTTTGGAACCTGGCCACACCCAGATGGAGGCAGATAGCATGCATTCTTGCATAGAAAGATGCTTGCGCAAAAAAGTCGTAAATGTTCCGGCTGAATACATAGAACTTTGCATGACTACTCGACGAAACCCTAAACCTTTTATGGTCCAATATTTGGAACACACATTTTTTAAGTTTTAAGAGTTTTTCCGATGTTATGGCTTATAAAACTCTTCGTCCAGGAAGAATTAAAGGAGACAGCAAAGTTACAGATATACGTGCTTTAAAGTACACAACCCAGGGCAAAATATTTTATTAAGAACGATTTGGTGATGAATGGACAATTTTACCTCAAAGAAGAAAAGTGATACGAAATAAAGGTTGGACTGAACTAAAGCAGTTACATGGAAATAGACTTCCCATTAAAGCATGAAAATATGCTGATCTACAACATATTAAGAGTACTTTGCCACTAGATTACTATGATTTCTATGATAACTTACCATACACTTAGTTTTCCTTTATCGCCTTTTATAAATAACAATAACTTATGTTTAATAATAAGAATAACTTTTAGTTTTGAATTTTTAAGATTTAATCTTGTTTTTTTTTTAAATAAAAATTTTGAATTTTTTTTATAAAATAAAGTTTTTCATTAAAAAAAAACTTCTTTTTTAAATTTTTTTTGTTAGGTAAAAAACTGCTATCTCCCAAAAATCGACAAACTTTGCTCCTTTTCATCAAAAGAAATCCTGCTATCTCCATTTTTTTTTAATAAAAAAATATCTGTAATACAAATTCAATTTTTTTATTTTTTGAGATGTCATATTACTGCGCCGACATAATATGCTAGCAGTTTTTTATCTGCAGCTAGTCTTAAAATATTTCTATGACGTTTTAATGCTCTCCTGACAAATTTGTTAAATTGGAGATAGCAGCGTAACACATTTCGTCGACGATATGCATTATATATTATTAACTTAGTTCTGTGTGATATACCTATACATTATAAATTCAGTATTATATTATGTAATTATTAGATACCTATACTAACTAATGCAGCTTTGGTAAAATCAATTTTTACTGTATTTCCTTGTAGAGAGAATATTTTATGTATATTTAAGTTAAAGTACTGTTTTGAATCATGTGGCGCACACACAGATACCTCTGTATCTAGGTATCATTTATGTCTATTGTATTTATATACTCTGCATTATTACCTAATAAATTGAATTGAATTGAATACTACTTGATCAATCAATGTATTAGATTTGTCTATAATACTTTCTATTCTAAAAGACCAAGAGGTTTAAATAAAATAAAATACTAACCTTTTTCGTTAATACTGCCACAAATACATTGTACTCCATAATTCTCAGATTGTCTTCTTGGTCCGGTAGTGCAATATTCAGATAATGTTCGATTATACATCGACTGTAGAGCTATAAAAGTGGCAGACTTTCTTGCCGAGGCCTTCTCAACTGACAGTTCTGGATCAACCTACAAATTCACTTTGTCAAGCCCTAAAGAGTGATATGAAAAAATATATGTACTTTAACTCTCTTTTCTTCAATTATAACTATATCGTCATCTCTCGGCTGTTTGTTTTTTTTTGTTTGATATGTGATTTTTAATTCATTAGTCTCTTGCTCTAAAAAATTCATATGGAATTTATTTTGCTTCTGTTTTTTGATAATAATTACCTAACGGGTCTTTTATATGGGCATTTTCATCTCTATGGCTCAAAATGAGGGCTAAAACTTCAACGGTTTTGCCCAAACCCATTTCATCAGCCAGAATTCCACCCTTCCAATCACTTGTGACCAGTGGAGGCTCTTTTTCCACCCAACCAGTGTGAATATCCACATATACATTGAGGCCAGATTTTAAACACACTTTTTGGTACAAAGGGTGTATGTTTCCTAAAAAAGATTTAATAATTTAAATTAATTATTGTTATTTCTATTACCATTAGTCTTATTTGTTACAGTTTCTCTATGAATCATCCATTGTACAGCTTGCTCTTGGTAAGGTCTCAATTTTGGCCTTAATAAATCAAGTTTCTCAGCATCTAAACTTGTATATTCACATTTTGGCCTTGTCTTAACAATTTTATCATATAACTCGTTGAGTTCTACATTTGTTAAGCTATGTTGTATATTACTATTATTGCCCAATGATTTATCTAGGATTTAATATAGAATTACTTAAATGACATTAAGATTATTTAAAAGCACTTACCTGACAGAGTTATGCCGTAAAACAACTCAAAAGCTGCCTTAATCACTTTGGAAATCTTATTTGAACATCTTGGTGGAGGTAAATTGGTAAAATAAACTTTAAAGAATACGTTATCGTCCTGTGCATATATATCAAATGAAAATACTTTTGCGAGGACAAAATCTACAAGAATTACATTATCACAATATAATCAAACCTAAAACGAACAAATACCTTTCAAAAAATGCACATCACTAAATACAGTAACAACCACAAGCTGCTCTCCACAATCCAACATCACAGAGTTCTGTTCTTCATCATTCTTAAAACCAATTTTACATTCATCTATTATTTCCGGACAAACATTACTAGTGTGCCCTATAAGTATTTCCCCTAAATAAAATAACTTATTATCCTCCCGGACAATATCTAATCGATAATAAGGGATGCTGGGGGTCTTTGTTGATTGTTTTTTCAGTTTTTTCTTGTAGCAGTACGGGACGAATTCACCTAGGGTGCTTAAGCTGCAACTTCCAAGAAAGAGGTCTTCTCTTTTTTTAGGATTTTGCTTTGTTCGGCCCATAGAAAGGCCTCTGTAGAAATGTCTATTATATTATTAATTGGTTTTTTTGGCAGTCAGTTTTTGATTATTGGCTAGTAAGTGGCTTGAGCAAAAAAGAATCTTTAATTAGCTGAAAATTGAAAAAATGTATGTAGTATATCTAGCAACATTAGCATATGTAACTCAATGAATTTTTAAAGTAGAATCGGGTTAAATTTCATGAGTGAACTTTTTTAAACATATAGAAATGTATGAAAAGAATTTTTTATTGTTTCATAAGATAAGTATTTAAAGCATGATTCCAGGCACTTAAATTAACTTACATGCCAGCAAGATTCTTCATAATTTTTTTTATTGTTATACTCATTGCCTAAGTGAGTTTACTGATTATTTACACTCTATTGATAAAAAAATGAGTTTTTTCAATGGCTTTTAGACAAATAAAAAAGTTCTGGCACTCAATTTACCTTCTTCTCAATAGGAAATCAACAAAAAACACTTTTTGGTTAATTCATTTGAACCTTGTAAGCTCTACAATAAAGACCTTATAAAGGACTTAGGAATAATGCATAGGATATAATAATTTTACAATAGTAAAAGATCTTCACATAACTGATTCATTTAGATATAACGGACACATTAATATTATGTTAAATTTAATTTTGATCGGCTTTTTTCAAGTAAATAAAAAACAATAATAATAAAGACAGTTTGGCATTTAAGCAAAATGGCCGACCGTGAAATGTCAATGTCTCCT